>NW_028256891.1:0-38007 GCF_048593485.1 Apis florea
TACGCCTACTAGACGAAAAGATACAGCGGTTTAAAGACTTCGAAATTTTAAAAAATCAAAAATACCCTTCCACTATTTTGAATATATCGTCTGAACCGTTTCTCTCCGAAAAACCCAAATGAAATGATTCGAAGGAAGAGAGTATCGCGCTTGAAATGAGCTCAAAAAATCCTAAATACGACTACTAGAAGATAAGATACAGCGGTTTAAATATTCCGAAATTTTAAAAAATCAAAAATACCCTTCCACTATTTTGAATATAGCGTCTGAACTGTTTCTCTCCGAAAAACCCGAATGAAATGATTCGAAAGAGGAGGGTTTCGCGCTTGTTGTTAGCCAAAAAAATCCTAAATACGCCTACTAGAAGAAAAGATACAGCGGTTTAAAAACTTCGAAATTTTAAAAAATCAAAAATACCCTTCCACTATTTTGAATATATCGTCTGAACCGTTTCTCTCCGAAAAACCCAAATGAAATGATTCGAAGGAAGAGAGTATCGCGCTTGAAATGAGCTCAAAAAATCCTAAATACGACTACTAGAAGATAAGATACAGCGGTTTAAATATTCCGAAATATTAAAAAATCAAAAATACCCTTCCACTATTTTGAATATAGCGTCTGAACCGTTTCTCTCCGAAAAACCCGAATGAAATGATTCGAAAGAGGCGGTTTTCGCGCTTGTAGGGTGCCAAAAAAATCCTAAATGCGCCTACAAGAAGATAAGATAAAGCGGTTTAAAAATTCCGAAATTTTAAAAAATCAAAAGTACACTTCCACTATTTTGAATATTGCGTCTGAACCGTTTCTCTCAGAAAAACCAAAATGAAATGATTCGAAAGAGGAGAATTTCGCGCTTGAAATGAGCCTAAAATATCCTAAACACGCCTACTAGAAGATAAGATACAGCGTTTTAAAAATTACGAAATTTTAAAAAATCAAAAATACCCTTCCACTATTTTGAATATAGCGTCTGAACCGTTTCTCTCCGAAAAACCCGAATGAAATGATTCGAATGAAGAGAGTTTCGCGCTTGTTGGGAGCCAAAAAAATCCTAAATACGCCTACTAGAAGATAAGATACAGCGGTTTAAAGACTTCGAAATTTTAAAAAATCAAAAATACCCTTGCACTATTTTGAATATAGCGTCTGAACCGTTTCTCTCCGAAAAACCCGAATGAAATGACCCGGAGGAGAGTTTCGCGCTTGAAATGAGCCGAAAAAATCATAAACACGCCTACTAGAATATAAGATACAGCGGTTTAAAAATTCCGAAATTTTAAAAAATCAAAAATACACTTCCACTTTTTTTAATATAGCGTCTGAACAGTTTCTCTCCGAAAAACCCGAATGAAATGATTCGAAAGTGGAGAGTTTCGCGCTTGTAGGGAGCCAAAAAAATCCTAAATACGCCTATTAGAAGATAAGATACAGTGGTTTAAACAATTCGAAATTTTAAAAAATCAAAAATACCCTTCCACTATTTTATATATTGCGTCTGAACCGTTTATCTCCGGAAAACCCGAATGAAATCAGTCGAAAGAGGAGAGTTTCGCGCTTGTGAGGAGCCAAAAAAATCCTAAATACGCCTACTAGAAGATAAGATACAGCGGTTTAAATACTTCGAAATTTTAAAAAATCAAAAATACCCTTGCACTATTTTGAATATAGGGTCTGAACGGTTTCTCTCCGAAAAACCCGAATGAAATGACTCGGAGGAGAGTTTCGCGCTTGAAATGAGCCGAAAAAAATCATAAACACGCCTACTAGAATATAAGATACAGCGGTTTAAAAATTCCGAAATTTTAAAAAATCAAAAATACCCTTCCACTATTTTGATTACAGCGTCTAAACCGTTCCTCTCAGAAAAACCCGAATGAAATGCGTCGAAAGAGGAGATCTTCGCGCTTGTAAGGAGCCAAAAAAATCCTAAATACGCCTATTAGAAGATAAGATACAGTGGTTTAAACACTTCGAAATTATAAAAAATCAAAAATACCCTTCCACTACTTTGAATATAGCGTCTGAACCGTTTCTCTCCGAAAAACCCGAATGAAATCAGTCGAAAGAGGAGAGTTTCGCGCTTGTAAGGAGCTAAAAAATACTAAATTCGCCTACTAGAAGATAAGATACAGCGGTTTGAATATTCCGAAATTTTAAAGAATCAAAAATACCCTTCCACTATTTTGAATATAGCGTCTGAAACGTTTCTCTCCGAATGAAATGATTCGAAAGAGGAGTGTTTCGCGCTTGAAATGAGCTAAAAAATTCTTAATACGACTACTAGAAGATAAGATACAGCGGTATAAATATTCCGAAATTTTAAAAAATCAAAAATACCCTTCCACTATTTTGAATATAGCGTCTGAACCGTTTCTCTCCGAAAAACCCGAATGAAATGATTCGAAAGAGGTGGGTTTCGTGCTTGAAATGAGCCAAAATATACTAAATTCGCCTACTAGAAGATAAGATACAGCGGTTTAAAAATTCCGAAATTTTAAAAAATCAAAAATACCTTTCCACTATTTTGAATATAGCGTCTGAACCGTTACTCTCCGAAAAACCCGAATGAAATGATTCGAAAGAGGTGGGTTTCGCGCTTGTAGAGAGCCAAAAAAATCCTAAATACGCCTACTAGAAGATAAGATACAGCGTTTTAAATACTTCGAAGTTTTAAAAAATCAAAAATACCCTTCCACTATTTTGAATGGAGCGTCTGAACCGTTTCTCTTCGAAAAACCCGAATGAAATCAGTCGAAAGAAGAGAGTTTAGCGCTTGTAAGGAGCTAAAAAAATCCTAAATATGCCTACTACAAGATAAGATACAGAGGTTTAAAAATCCCGAAATTTTAAAGAATCAAAAATACCCTTCCACTATTTTGAATATTGCGTCTGAACCGTTCCTCTCCGAAAAACTCGAATAAAATCCGTCGAAAGAGGAGTGTTTCGCGCTTGAAATGAGCTCGAAAAATCCTAAATGCGAGTACTAGAAGATAAGATACAGCGGTTTAAATACTTCGAAATTTTAAAAAATCAAAAATACACTTGCACTATTTTGAATATAGCGTCTGAACCGTTTCTCTCCGAAAAACCCGAATGAAATGACTCGGAGGAGAGTTTCGCGCTTGAAATGAGCCGAAAAAATCATAAACACGCCTACGAGAATATAAGATACAGCGGTTTAAAAATTCCGAAATTTTAAAAAATCAAAAATACCCTTCCACTCTTTTGAATATAGCGTCTGAACCGTTTCTCTCCGGAAAACCCGAATGAAATCAAACGAAAGAGGAGAGTTTCGCGCTTGAAATAAGCCACAAAAATCCTAAACACGCCTACTAGAATATAAGATACAGCGGTTTAAAAATTCCGAAATTTTAAAAAATCAAAAATACCCTTCCACTATTTTGAATATAGCGTCTGAACCGTTTCTCTCCGAAAAACCCGAATGAAATTGTTCGAAAGCGGAGGGTTTCGCGCTTGTAGGGAGCCAAAAAAATCCTATATACGCCTACTAAAAGATAAGATACAGCGGTTTAAAAACTTCGAAATTTTAAAAAATCAAAAATACCCTTCCACTATTTTGAATATAGCGTCTGAACCGTTTCTCTCCGAAAAGCCCGAATGAAATGATTCGAAAGAGGAGAGTTTCGCGCTTGAAATTTGCCAAAAAAATCCTAAATACGCCTACTAGAAGATAAGATACGGCGGTTTAAATACTCCGAAATTTTAGAAAATCAAAAATACCCTTCCACTATTTTATATATTGCGTCTGAACCGTTTCTCTCCGGAAAACCTGAATGAAATCAGTCGAAAGAGGAGAGTTTTGCGCTTGTAAGGAGCCAAAAAAATCCTTAATACGCCTACTAGAAGATAAGATACAGCGGTATAAATACTACGAAATTTTAAAAAATCAAAAATACCCTTCCACTATTTTGAATATAGCGTCTGAACCGTTTCTCCCTGAAAAACCAGAATGAAATGATACGAAAGAGGAGTGTTTCGCGCTTGAAATGAGCCAAAAAAATACTAAACACGCCTACTAGAAGATAAGATACAGCGGTTTAAAAATTCCGAAATTTTAAAAAAACAAAAATACCCTTGCACTATTTTGAATATAGCGTCTGAAACGTTTCTCTCCGAATGAAATGATTCGAAAGAGGAGTGTTTCGCGCTTGAAATGAGTTAAAAAAATCCTAAATACGACTACTAGAAGATAAGATACAGCGGTTTAAAAACTCCGAAATTTTAAAAAATCAAAAATACCCTTCCACTATTTTGAATATAGCGTCTGAACCGTTTCTCTCCGAAAAGCCCGAATGAAATGATTCGAAAGAGGAGAGTTTCGCGCTTGAAATTTGCCAAAAAAATCCTAAATACGCCTACTAGAAGATAAGATACGGCGGTTTAAATACTCCGAAATTTTAAAAAATCAAAAATACCCTTCCACTATTTTGAATATAGCGTCTGAACCGTTTCTCTCCGGAAAACCTGAATGAAATCAGTCGAAAGAGGAGAGTTTTGCGCTTGTAAGGAGCCAAAAAAATCCTTAATACGCCTACTAGAAGATAAGATACAGCGGTATAAATACTACGAAATTTTAAAAAATCAAAAATACCCTTCCACTATTTTGAATATAGCGTCTGAACCGTTTCTCCCTGAAAAACCAGAATGAAATGATTCGAAAGAGGAGTGTTTCGCGCTTGAAATGAGCCCAAAAAATACTAAATTCGCCTACTAGAAGATAAGATACAGCGGTTTGAATATTCCGAAATTTTAAAAAAACAAAAATACCCTTGCACTATTTTGAATATAGCGTCTGAAACGTTTCTCTCCGAATGAAATGATTCGAAAGAGGAGTGTTTCGCGCGTGAAATGAGCTCAAAAAATCCTAAATACGACTACTAGAAGATAAGATACAGCGGTTTAAATATTCCGAAATTTTAAAAAATCAAAAATACCCTTCCACTATTTTGAATATAGCGTCTGAACCGTTTCTCTCCGAAAAGCCCGAATGAAATGATTCGAAAGAGGAGAGTTTCGCGCTTGAAATTTGCCAAAAAAATCCTAAATACGCGTACTAGAAGATAAGATACGGCGGTTTAAATACTCCGAAATTTTAAAAAATCAAAAATACCCTTCCACTATTTTTAATATAGCGTCTGAACCGTTTTTCACCGAAAAACCCGAATGAAATCAGTCGAAAGAGGTGAGTTTCGCACTTGTAAGGAGCGAAAAAAATCCTAAATACGCCTACTAGAAGATAAGATACAGCGGTTTAAAAACTTCGAAATTTTAAAAAATCAAAAATACCCTTGCACTATTTTGAATATAGCGTCTGAACCGTTTCTGTCCGAAAAACCCGAATGAAATCAAACGAAAGAGGAGAGTTTCGCGCTTGAAATAAGCCAAAAAAATCCTAAATACGCTTACTAGAAGATAAGATACAGCGGTTTACTTACTCCGAAATTTTAGAAAATCAAAAATACCCTTCCACTATTTTGAATATAGCGTCTGAACCGTTTCTCTCCGAAAAACCCGAGTGAAATGTTTCGAAAGAGGAGAGTTTCGCGCTTGAAATGAGCCAAAAAAATCCTAAATACGATAACTAGAAGATAAGATACAGCGGTTTAAATATTCCGAAATTTTAAAAAATCAAAAATACCCTTCCACTATTTTTAATATAGCGTCTGAACCGTTTCTCTCCGAAAAACCCGAATGAAATCAGTCGAAAGAGGAGAGTTTCACGCTTGTAAGGAGCTAAAAAAATCCTAAATGTGCTTACTACAAGATAAGATACAGCGGTTTAAAAATCCCGAAATTTTAAAGAATCAAAAATACCCTTCCACTATTTTGAATATTGCGTCTGAACCGTTCCTCTCCGAAAAACTCGAATAAAATCCGTCGAAAGAGGAGTGTTTCGCGCTTGAAATGAGTTCAAAAAATCCTAAATGCGACTACTAGAAGATAAGATACAGCGGTTTAAAGACATCGAAATTTTAAAAAATCAAAAATACCCTTGCACTATTTTGAATATAGCGTCTGAACCGTTTCTCTCCGAAAAACCCGAATGAAATGACTCGGAGGAGAGTTTTGCGCTTGAAATGAGCCGAAAAAATCATAAATACGCCTACTAGAATATAAGATACAGTTTCAAAATTCCGAAATTTTAAAAAATCAAAAATACCCTTCCACTATTTTGAATATAGCGTCTGAACTGTTTCTCTCCGAAAAACCCGAATGAAATGATTCGAAAGAGGAGGGTTTCGCGCTTGTAGGGAGCCAAAAAAATCCTAAATATGCCTACTAGAAGATAAGATACAGCGGTTTAAAAACTTCGAAATTTTAAAAAATCAAAAATACCCTTCCACTATTTTGAATATAGCGTCTGAACTGTTTCTCTCCGAAAAACCCGAATGAAATGATTCGAAAGAGGAGGGTTTCGCGCTTGTAGGGAGCCAAAAAAATCCTAAATATGCCTACTAGAAGATAAGATACAGCGGTTTAAATACTTCGAAGTTTTAAAAAATCAAAAATACCCCTCCACTATTTTGAATGGAGCGTCTGAACCGTCTCTCTTCGAAAAACCCGAATGAAATCAGTCGAAAGAGGAGAGTTTCGCGCTTCTAAGGAGCTAAAAAAATCCTAAATATGCCTACTACAAGATAAGATACAGCGGTTTAAAAATCCCGAAATTTTAAAGAATCAAAAATACCCTTCCACTACTTTGAATATTGCGTCTGAACCGTTCCTCTCCGAAAAACTCGAATAAATTCCGTCGAAAGAGGAGTGTTTCGCGCTTGAAATGAGCTCAAAAAATCCTAAATGCGCCTACTAGAAGATAAGATACAGCGGTTTAAAAACTTCGAAATTTTAAAAAATCAAAAATACCCTTGCACTATTTTGAATATAGCGTCTGAACCGTTTCTCTCCGAAAAACCCGAATGAAATGACTCGGAGGAGAGTTTCGCGCTTGTAAGGAGCCAAAAAAATCCTTAATACGCCCACTAGAAGATAAGATACAGCGGTTTGAAAACTCCGAAATTTTAAAAAATCAAAAATACCCTTCCACTATTTTAAATATAGCGTCTGAACCGTTTCTCTCCGAAAAACCCGAATGAAATCAGTCGAAAGAGGAGAGTTTCGCGCTTGTAAGGAGCGAAAAAAATCCTAAATACGCCTACTAGAAGATAAGATACAGCGGTTTAAAAACTTCGAAATTTTAAAAAATCAAAAATACCCTTGCACTATTTTGAATATAGCGTCTGAACCGTTTCTCTCCGAAAAACCCGAATGAAATGACACGAAAGAGGAGAGTTTCGCGCTTGAAATGAGCCAAAAAAATCCTAAATACGCCTACTAGAAGATAAGATACAGCGGTTTACAAACTCCGAAATTTTAAAAAATCAAAAATACCCTTCCACTATTTTGAATATAGCGTCTGAACCGTTTCTCTCCGAAAAACCCGAATGAAATGATTCGAAAGAGGAGAGTTTCGCGCTTGTAATGAGCCAAAAAAATCCTAAATACGCCTACTAGAAGATAAGATACAGCGGTTTAAATACTCCGAAATTTTAAAAAATCAAAAATACCCTTCCACTATTTTTAATATAGCGTCTGAACCGTTTCTCTCCGAAAAACCCGAATGAAATCAGTCGAAAGAGGAGAGTTTCGCGCTTGTAAGGAGCTAAAAAAATCCTAAATACGCCTACTACAAGATAAGATACAGCGGTTTAAAAACTTCGAAATTTTAAAAAATCAAAAATACCCTACCACTATTTTGAATATTGCGTCTGAACCGTTCCTCTCCGAAAAACTCGAATAAAATCCGTCGAAAGAGGAGTGTTTCGCGCTTGAAATGAGCTCAAAAAATCCTAAATGCGACTACTAGAAGATAAGATACAGCGGTTTAAAGACATCGAAATTTTAAAAAATCAAAAATACCCTTGCACTATTTTGAATATAGCGTCTGAACCGTTTCTCTCCGAAAAACCCGAATGAAATGACTCGGAGGAGAGTTTTGCGCTTGAAATGAGCCGAAAAAATCATAAACACGCCTACTAGAATATAAGATACAGTTTCAAAATTCCGAAATTTTAAAAAATCAAAAATACCCTTCCACTATTTTGAATATAGCGTCTGAACTGTTTCTCTCCGAAAAACCCGAATGAAATGATTCGAAAGAGGAGGGTTTCGCGCTTGTAGGGAGCCAAAAAAATCCTAAATACGCCTACTAGAAGATAAGATACAGCGGTTTAAAAACTTCGAAATTTTAAAAAATCAAAAATACCCTTCCACTATTTTGAATATAGCGTCTGAACTGTTTCTCTCCGAAAAACCCGAATGAAATGATTCGAAAGAGGAGGGTTTCGCGCTTGTAGGGAGCCAAAAAAATCCTAAATATGCCTACTAGAAGATAAGATACAGCGGTTTAAATACTTCGAAGTTTTAAAAAATCAAAAATACCCTTCCACTATTTTGAATGGAGCGTCTGAACCGTTTCTCTTCGAAAAACCCGAATGAAATTAGTCGAAAGAGGAGAGTTTCGCGCTTCTAAGGAGCTAAAAAAATCCTAAATATGCCTACTACAAGATAAGATACAGCGGTTTAAAAATCCCGAAATTTTAAAGAATCAAAAATACCCTTCCACTACTTTGAATATTGCGTCTGAACCGTTCCTCTCCGAAAAACTCGAATAAATTCCGTCGAAAGAGGAGTGTTTCGCGCTTGAAATGAGCTCAAAAAATCCTAAATGCGACTACTAGAAGATAAGATACAGCGGTTTAAAAACTTCGAAATTTTAAAAAATCAAAAATACACTTGCACTATTTTGAATATAGCGTCTGAACCGTTTCTCTCCGAAAAACCCGAATGAAATGACTCGGAGGAGAGTTTCGCGCTTGAAATGAGCCGAAAAAATCATAAACACGCCTACTAGAATATAAGATACCGCGGTGTAAAAATTCCGAAATTTTAAAAAATCAAAAATACCCTTTGACTATTTTGAATATAGCGTCTGAACCGTTTCTCTCCGGAAAACCCGAATGAAATCAAACGAAAGAGGAGAGTTTCGCGCTTGAAATAAGCCAAAAAATCCTAAACACGCCTACCAGAATATAAGATACAGCGGTTTAAAAATTCCGAAATTTTAAAAAATCAAAAATACCCTTCCACTATTTTGAATATAGCGTCTGAACCGTTTCTCTCCGAAAAACCCGAATGAAATGATTCGAAAGAGGAGAGTTTCTCGCTTGTAAGGAGCCAAAAAAATCCTTAATACGCCCACTAGAAGATAAGATACAGCGGTTTGAAAACTTCGAAATTTTAAAAAATCAAAAATACCTTCCACTATTTTGAATATAGCGTCTCAACCGTTTCTCTCCGAAAAACCAGAATGAAATGATTCGAAAGAGGAGAATTTCGCGCTTGAAATGAGCCAAAAATATCCTAAACACGCCTACTAGAAGATAAGATACAGCGGTTTAAAAATTACGAAATTTTATAAAATCAAAAATACCTTTCCACTATTTTGAATATAGCGTCTGAACCGTTTCTCTCCGAAAAACCCGAGTGAAATGTTTCGAAAGAGGAGAGTTTCGCACTTGAAATGAGCCAAAAAAAACCTAAATACGCCTACTAGAAGATAAGATACAGGAGTTTAAAAACTTCGAAATTTTAAAAAATCAAAAATACCCTTCCACTATTTTGAATATATCGTCTGAACCGTTCCTCTCCGAAAAACCCGAATGAAGTCCGACGAAAGAGGAGAGTTTCGCGCTTGTAAGGAGCCAAAAAAATCCTAAATACGCTTACTAGAAGATAAGATACAGCGGTTTAAATACTCCGAAATTTTAGAAAATCAAAAATACCCTTCCACTATTTTATATATTGCGTCTGAACCGTTTCTCTCCGAAAAACCCGAAAGAAATGATTCGAAAGAGGTGGGTTTCGCGCTTGTAGGGAGCCAAAAAAATCCGAAATACGCCAACTAGAAGATAAGATACAGCGGTTTAAAAATTCCGAAATTTTAAAAAATCAAAAATACCCTTCCACTATTTTTAATATAGCGTCTGAACCGTTTCTCTCCGAAAAACCCGAATGAAATCAGTCGAAAGAGGAGAGTTTCGCGCTTGTAAGGAGCTAAAAAAATCCTAAATATGCCTACTACAAGATAAGATACAGCGGTTTAAAAATCCCGAAATTTTAAAGAATCAAAAATACCCTTCCACTATTTTGAATATTGCGTCTGAACCGTTCCTCTCCGAAAAACTCGAATAAAATCCGTCGAAAGAGGAGTGTTTCGCGCTTGAAATGAGCTCAAAAAATCCCAAATGTGACTACTAGAAGATAAGATACAGCGGTTTAAAAACTTCGAAATTTTAAAAAATCAAAAATACCCTTGCACTATTTTGAATATAGCGTCTGAACCGTTTCTCTCCGAAAAACCCGAATGAAATGACTCGGAGGAGAGTTTTGCGCTTGAAATGAGCCGAAAAAATCATAAACACGCCTACTAGAATATAAGATACAGTTTCAAAATTCCGAAATTTTAAAAAATCAAAAATACCCTTCCACTATTTTGAATATAGCGTCTGAACTGTTTCTCTCCGAAAAACCCGAATGAAATGATTCGAAAGAGGAGGGTTTCGCGCTTGTAGGGAGCCAAAAAATCCTAAATACGCCTACTAGAAGATAAGATACAGCGGTTTAAAAACTTCGAAATTTTAAAAAATCAAAAATACCCTTCCACTATTTTGAATATAGCGTCTGAACCGTTTCTCTCCGAATGAAATGAGTCGAAAGAGGAGAGTTTCGCGCTTGTAATGAGCCAAAAAAATCCTAAATACGCCTACTAGAAGATAAGATACAGCGGTTTAAAAATTCCGAAATTTTAAAAAATCAAAAATACCCTTCCACTACTTTGAATATAGCGTCTGAACCGTTTCTCTCCGAAAAACCCGAATGAAATCAATCGAAAGAGGAGAATTTCGCGCTTGTATGGAGCCAAAAAAATCCTAAATACGCCTACTAGAAGATACGATACAGCGGTTTAAATACTCCGAAATTTTAAAAAATCAAAAATACCCTTCCACTACTTTGAATATAACGTCTGAACCGTTTCTCTCCGAAAAACCCGACTGAAATGAGTCGAAAGAGGAGATTTTCGTGCTTGAAATGAGCCAAAAAAATCCTAAACACGCCTACTAGAAGATAAGATACAGCGGTTTAAAAACTCCGAAATTTTAGAAAATCAAAAATACCCTTCCACTATTTTAAATATAGCGTCTGAACCGTTTCTCTCCGAAAAACCCGAATGAAATCAGTCGAAAGAGGAGAGTTTCGCGCTTGTAGGGAGCCAAAAAAATCCTAAATACGCCTACTAGAAATAAGATAGCGGTTTAAAACTTCGAAATTATAAAAAATAAAAAATACCCTTCCACTCTTTTGAATATAGCGTCTGAACCGTTTCTCTCCGAAAAACCCGAATGAAATCATTCGAAAGAGGAGAGTTTCGCGCTTGAAATGAGCCAAAAAAATCCTAAATACGCCTACTAGAAGATAAGATACAGCTGTTTAAAAATTCCGAAATTTTAAAAAATAAAAAATACCCTTCCACTATTTTGAATATAGCGTCTGAACCGTACATCTCCGAAAAACCCGAATGAAATCATTCGAAAGAGGAGAGTTTCGCGCTTATATGGAGCCAAAAAAATTCTAAATACGCCTACTAGAAGATAAGATACAGCGGTTTAAAAACTTCGAAATTTTAAAAAATCAAAAATACCCTTTCACTCTTTTGAACATAGCGTCTGAACAGTTTCTCTCCTAAAAACGCGAATATAATATGTCGAAAGAGGAGAGTTTCGCGCTTGAAATGACCAAAAAAAATCCTAAATACGCTTACTAGAAGATAAGATACAGCGGTTTAAATATCCCGAAATTTTAAAAAATCAAAAATACCCTTCCACTATTTTGAATATAGCGTCTGAACCGTTTCTCTCCGAAAAACCCGAATGAAATGATTCGAAAGAGGAGAGTTTCGCGCTTGTAGGAAACAAAAAAATCCTAAATACGCCTACTAAAAGATGAGATACAACGGTTTAAATCTTCGAAATTTAAAAAAATCAAAAATACCCTTCCACTATTTTATATATTGCGTCTGAACCGTTTCTCTCCGAAAAACCCGAATGAAATCATTCGAAAGAGGAGAGTTTCGCGCTTGTAGGGAGCCAAAAAAATCCTATATACGCCTACTAGAAATAAGATACAGCGGTTTAAGAACTTCGAAATTTTAAAAAATCAAAAATTCCCTTCCACTATTTTGAATATAGCGTCTGAACCGTATCTCTCCGAAAAACCCGAATGAAATCAGTCGAAAGGGGAGAGTTTCCCGCTTGAAATGGGCCCAAAAAATCCTAAATACGCCTACTAGAAGATAAGATACAGCGGTTTAAATACTTCGAAATTTTAAAAAATAAAAAATACCCTTCCACTATTTTGAATATAGCGTCTGAACCGTTTCTCTCCGAAAAACCCAAATGAAATTAGTCGAAAGAGGAGAGTTTCGCGCTTGAAAAATGAGCCAAAAAAATCCTAAATACTCCTTCTAGAAGATAAGATACAGCGGTTTAAAAACTTCGAAATTTTAAAAAATCAAAAATACCCTTCCACTACCTTGATTATAGCGTCTGAACCGTTTCTCTCCGAAAAACCCGAATGAAATCAATCGAAACAGGAGAGTTTCGCGCTTGTAAGGAGCAAAAAAAATCCTAAATACGCCTACTAGAAGATAAGATACAGTGGTTTAAATACTTCGAAATTTTAAAAAATAAAAAATACCCTTCCACTATTTGGAATATAGCGTCTGAACCGTTTCTCCCTGAAAAACCCGAATGAAATCAGTCAAAAGAGGAGAGTTTCGCGCTTGTACGGAGCCAAAAAACCCTAAATACGCCTACTAGAAAATAAGATACAGCAGTTTAAAAACTCAGAAATTTTAAAAAATAAAAAATACCCTTCCACTCTTTTGAATATAGCGTCTGAACCGTTTCTCTCCGAAAAACCCGAATGAAATCATTCGAAAGAGGAGAGTTTCGCGCTTGAAATGAGCCAAAAAAATCCTAAATACGCTTACTAGAAGATAAGATACAGCTGTTTAAAAATTCCGAAATTTTAAAAAATAAAAAATACCCTTCCACTATTTTGAATATAGCATCTGAACCGTTTCTCTCCGAAAAACCCAAATAAAATGATTCGAAGGAGGAGAGTATCGCGCTTGAAATGAGATCAAAAAATCCTAAATACGACTACTAGAAGATATGATACAGCGGTTTAAATATTCCGAAATTTTAAAATATCAAAAATACCCTTCCACTATTTTGAATATAGCGTATGAACCGTTTCTCTCCGAAAAACCCGAATGAAATGATTCGAATGAGGAGAGTTTCGCGCTTGTAGGGAGCCAAAAAAATCCTAAATACGGCTAATAGAAGATAAGATACAGCAGTTTAAAGACTACGAAATTTTAAAAAATCAAAAATACCCTTCCACTACTTTGAATATAGCGTCTGAACCGTTTCTCTCCGAAAAACCCGAATGAAATGAATAGAAAGAGGAGAGTTTCGTGCTTGAAATTAGCCGAAAAAATCATAAACACGCCTACTAGAAGATAAGATACAGCTCTTTAAAGACTCCGAAATTTTGAAAAATCAAAGATACCCATCCACTATTTTGAATATTGAGTCTGAACCGTTTCTCTCCGAAAAACCCGAGTGAAATGACTCGAAAGAGGAGTTTCGCGCTGGAAATGTGCCGAAAAATCCTAAATACGTCTACAAGAAGATAAGATACAGCGGTTTAAATACTTCGAAATTTTAAAAAATCAAATATATCCTTCCACTATTTTGAATATAGCGTCTAAAACGTTTCTCTCCGAAAAACCCGAATGAAATAACTCGAAAGAGTAGAGTTTCGCGTTTGAAATGAGGCGAAAAAATCCTAAATACGCCTACCAGAAGATAAGATACATCGGTTTAAACACTCCATAATTTTAAAGAATCAAAAATACCCTTCCACTGATTTGAATATTGTGTCTGAACCGTTTTTCTACGAAAAACGCGAATGAAATGATTCGAAAGAGGAGAGTTTCGCGCATGAAAGAAGCCGAAAAAAACCTAAATATGCATACAAGAAGATAAGACACAGCGTTTTCAAAAGTCCGAAATTTTAAAAAATTAAAAATACCCTTCCATTATTTTGAATATAGCGTCTGAACCGTTTCTCTCCGAAAAACCCGATTGAAATGAATCGAAAGGGGAGAGTTTCGCGCTTCATATGACCGGAAAAAGACCTAAATACGCCCACTAGAAGATAAGATACAGCGGTTTAAAACCTCCGAAATTTTAAAAAATAAAAAATATCCTTTCACTATTTTGAATATAACGTCTGAACCATTTCTCTCCGAAAAACTCGAATGAAATGTCTCGAAAGAGGAGAATTTCGCGCTTGAAATGAGCCAAAAAAATTACTAAATAAGCCTACTAGAAGATAAGATACAGCGGCTGAAATACTCCGAAATTTTAAAAAATCAAAAATACCCTTCCACTATTTTTAAGATTGTGTCTAAACTATTTCTCTACCAAAAACCCGAATGAAATGATTCGAAATAGGAGAGTTTCTCGCTTGAAATGAGCCGAAAAAATCCTTAATACGACTAATAGAATTTAAGATACAGCGGTTTAAATATTACGAAATTTTTAAAAATCAAAAATATCCTTCCACTATTTTGAAGATTGCGTGTAAACCGTTTCTCTCCGAAATAATCGAAGGAAATTTTCCGAAGGAGAAGAGTTTCGCGCTTGAAATGAGCCGAAAAATCCTAAATACGCCTACTAGAAGATAAGATACAGCGGTTTAAAAATTCCGAAATTTTAAAAAATCAAAAATACCCTTCCACTATTTTGAATATAGCGTCTGAACTGTTTCTCTCCGAAAAACCCGAATGAAATGATTCGAAAGAGGAGGGTTTCGCGCTTGTAGGGAGCCAAAAAAATCCTAAATACGCCTACTAGAAGAAAAGATACAGCGGTTTAAAGACTTCGATATTTTAAAAAATCAAAAATACCCTTCCACTATTTTGAATATATCCTCTGAACCGTTTCTCTCCGAAAAACCCAAATGAAATGATTCGAAGGAGGAGAGTATCGCGCTTGAAATGAGATCATAAAATCCTAAATACGACTACTAGAAGATATGATACAGCGGTTTAAATATTCCGAAATTTTAAAAAATCAAAAATACCCTTCCACTATTTTGAATATAGCGTCTGAACCGTTTCTCTCCGAAAAACCCGAATGAAATGATTCGAATGAGGAGAGTTTCGCGCTTGTAGGGAGCCAAAAAAATCCTAAATACGCCTAATAGAAGATAAGATACAGCAGTTTAAAGACTACGAAATTTTAAAAAATCAAAAATACCCTTCCACTACTTTGAATATAGCGTCTGAACCGTTTCTCTCCGATAAACCCGAATGAAATGGTACGAAAGAGGAGAGTTTCGCGCTTGAAATGAGCCAAAAAAATCCTAAATACGCCTACTAGAAGATAAGATACAGCGGTTTAAAGACTTCGAAATTTTAAAAAATCAAAAATACCCTTCCACTATTTTGAATATATCGTCTGAACCGTTTCTCTCAGAAAAACCCGAATGAAATCAGTCGAAAGAGGAGAGTTTCGCGCTTGAAATTTGCCAAAAAAATCCTAAATACGCGTACTAGAAGATAAGATACAGCGGTTTAAATACTCCGAAATTTTAGAAAATCAAAAATACCCTTCCACTTTTTTATATATTGCGTCTGAACCGTTTCTCTCCGGAAAACCCGCATGAAATCAGTCGAAAGAGGAGAGTTTTGCGCTTGTAAGGAGCCAAAAAAATCCTTAATACGCCTACTAGAAGATAAGATACAGCGGTATAAATACTACGAAATTTTAAAAAATCTAAAATACCCTTCCACTATTTTGAATATAGCGTCTAAACCGTTCCTCTCAGAAAAACCCGAATGAAATGAGTCGAAAGAGGAGATCTTCGCGCTTGTAAGGAGCAAAAAAATCCTAAATACGCCTATTAGAAGATAAGATACAGCGGTTTGAAAACTTCGTAATTTTAAAAATTCAAAAATACCCTTCCACTATTTTGAATATAGCATCTCAACCGTTTCTCTCCGAAAAACCATAATGAAATGATTCGAAAGAGGAGAATTTCGCGCTTGAAATGAGCCAAAAAAATCCTAAACACGCCTACTAGAAGATAAGATACAGCGGTTTAAAAATTACGAAATTTTAAAAAATCAAAAATACCCTTCCACTCTTTTGAATATAGCGTCTGAACCGTTTCTCTCCGAAAAACCCGAATGAAATGATTCGAAAGAGGAGAGTTTCGCGCTTGAAATGAGCCCAAAAAATACTAAATACGCCTACTAGAAGATAAGATACAGCGGTTTTAAAGACTTCAAAATTTTAAAAAAACAAAAATACCCATCCACTATTTTGAATATAGCGTCTGAACCGTTCGTCTCCGAAAAACCCGAATGAAATGATTCGAAAGAGGAGAGTTTCGCGCTTGAAATGAGCTCAAAAAATCCTAAATACGCCTACTAGAAGATAAGATACAGCGGTTTAAATATTCCGAAATTTTAAAAAATCAAAAATACCCTTCCACTATTTTTAAAATAGCGTCTGAACCGTTTCTCTCCGAATGAAATGATTCGAAAGAGGAGAGTTTCGCGCTTGTAGGGAGCCAAGCCGTTTAAATACTTCGAAATTTTAAAAAATAAAAAATACCCTTCCACTATTTTGAATATAGCGTCTGAACCGTTTCTCTCCGAAAAACCCGAATGAAATTAGTCGAAAGAGGAGAGTTTCGCGCTTGAAATGAGCCAAAAAAATCCTAAATACGCCTTCTAGAAGATAAGATACAGCGGTTTAAATACTTCGAAATTTTAAAAAATCTAAAATACCCTTCCACTATTTTGAATATAGCGTCTAAACCGTTCCTCTCAGAAAAACCCGAATGAAATGAGTCGAAAGAGGAGATCTTCGCGCTTGTAAGGAGCAAAAAAATCCTAAATACGCCTACAAGAAGATAAGATACAGCGGTTTAAATACTTCGAAATTTTAAAAAATAAAAAATACCCTTCCACTATTTTGAATATAGCGTCTCAACCGTTTCTCTCCGAAAAACCCTAATGAAATGATTCGAAAGAGGAGAATTTCGCGCTTGAAATGAGCCAAAAAAATCCTAAACACGCCTACTAGAAGATAAGATACAGCGGTTTAAAAATTCCGAAATTTTAAAAAATCAAAAATACCCTTCCACTATTTTGAATATAGCGTCTGAACCATTTCTCTCCGAAAAACCCGAATGAAATCAGTCGAAAGAGGAGAGTTTCGCGCTTGTAATGAGCCAAAAAAATCCTTAATACGCCTACTAGAAGATAAGATACAGCGGTTTAAATACTCCGAAATTTTAAAAAATCAAAAATACCCTTCCACTATTTTGATATATAGCGTCTGAACCGTTTCTCTCCGAAAAACCCGAATGAAATCAGTCGAAAGAGGAGAGCTTTGCGCTTGTAAGGAGCCAAAAAAATCCTAAATACGCCTACTAGAAGATAAGATACAGCGGTTTAAATACTACGAAATTTTAAAAAATCAAAAATACCCTTCCACTATTTTGAATATAGCGTCTGAACCGTTTCTCTCCGAAAAACCCGAATGAAATGATTCGAAAGAGGAGTGTTTCGCGCTTGAAATGAGCCCAAAAAATACTAAATACGCCTACTAGAAGATAAGATACAGCGGTTTAAACACTTCAAAATTTTAAAAAAACAAAAATACCCTTCCACTCTTTTGAATATAGCGTCTGAACCGTTCCTCTCCGAAAAACCCGAATGAAATGATTCGAAAGAGGAGTGTTTCGCGCTTGAAATGAGCTCAAAAAATCCTAAATACGCCTACTAGAAGATAAGATACAGCGGTTTAAATACTACGAAATTTTAAAAAATCAAAAATACCCTTCCACTATTTTTAAAATAGCGTCTGAACCGTTTCTCTCCGAATGAAATGAATCGAAAGAGGAGGTCTTCACGCTTGTAAGGAGCCAAAAAAATCCTAAATACGCCTACTAGAAGATAAGATACAGCGGTTTAAATACTTCGAAATTTTAAAAAATAAAAAATACCCTTCCACTATTTTGAATATAGCGTCTGAACCGTTTCTCTCCGAAAAACCCGAGTGAAATGAGTCGAAAGAGGAGAGTTTCGCGCTTGAAATGAGCCAAAAAAATACTAAATACGCCTACTAGACGATAAGATACAGCGGTTTAAATACTTCGAAATTTTAAAAAATCAAAAATACCCTTCCACTATTTTGAATATATCGTCTGAACCGTTCCTCTCCGAAAAACCCTAATTAAGTTCGACGAAAGAGGAGAGTTTCGCGCTTGATATGAGCCAAAAAAATCCTAAACGCGCCTACTAGAAGATAAGATACAGCGGTTTAAAAATTACGAAATTTTAAAAAATCAAAAATACCCTTCCACTATTTTGAATATTGCGTCTGAACCGTTCCTCTCCGAAAAACTCGAATAAAATCCGTCGAAAGAGGAGTGTTTCGCGCTTGAAATGAGCTCAAAAAATCCAAAATGCGACTACTAGAAGATAAGATACAGCGGTTTAAATATTCCGAAATTTTAAAAAATCAAAAATACCTTTCCACTATTTTGAATATAGCGTCTGAACCGTTTCTCTCCGAAAAACCGGAATGAAATGATTCGAAAGAGGAGTGTTTCGCGCTTGAAATGAGCCCAAAAAATACTAAATACGCCTACTAGAAGATAAGATACAGCGGTTTAAAGACTTCAAAATTTTAAAAAAACGAAAATACCCTTCCACTATTTTGAATGTAGCGTCTGAACCGTTCCTCTCCGAAAAACCCGAATGAAATGATTCGAAAGAGGAGTGTTTCGCGCTTGAAATGAGCTCAAAAAATCCTAAATACGCCTACTAGAAGATAAGATAGAGCGGTTTAAATATTACGAAATTTTAAAAAATCAAAAATACCCTTCCACTATTTTTAAAATAGCGTCTGAACCGTTTCTCTCCGAATGAAATGAATCGAAAGAGGAGGTTTTCACGCTTGTAAGGAGCCAAAAAAATCCTAAATACGCCTACAAGAAGATAAGACACAGCGGTTTAAATACTTCGAAATTTTAAAAAATAAAAAATACCCTTCCACTATTTTGAATATAGCGTCTGAACCGTTTCTCTCAGAAAAACCCGAATGAAATAAGTCGAAAGAGGAGAGTTTCGCGCTTGTAAGGAGCTAAAAAAATCCTAAATATGCCTACTACAAGAACAGATACAGCGGTTTAAAAATCCCGAAATTTTAAAGAATCAAAAATACCCTTCCACTATTTTGAATATTGCGTCTGAACCGTTCCTCTCCGAAAAACTCGAATAAAATCCGTCGAAAGAGGAGCGTTTCGCGCTTGAAATGAGCTCAAAAAATCCTAAATGCGACTACTAAAAGATAAGATACAGCGGTTTGAAAACTTCGAAATTTTAAAAAATCAAAAATACCCTTCCACTATTTTGAATATAGCGCCTCAACCGTTTCTCTCCGAAAAACCATAATGAAATGATTCGAAAGAGGAGAATTTCGCGCTTGAAATGAGCCAAAAATATCCTAAACACGCCTACTAGAAGATAAGATACAGCGGTTTAAAAATTACGAAATTTTAAAAAATCAAAAATACCCTTCCACTCTTTTGAATATAGCGTCTCAACTGTTTCTCTCCGAAAAACCCGAATGAAATGATTCGAAAGAGGAGTGTTTCGCGCTTGAAATGAGCCCAAAAAATACTAAATTCGCCTACTAGAAGATAAGATACAGCGGTTTTGAAGACTTCAAAATTTTAAAAAAACAAAAATACCCTTCCACTATTTTGAATGTAGCGTCTGAACCGTTCGTCTACGAAAAACCCGAATGGAATGATTCGAAAGAGGAGTGTTTCGCGCTTGAAATGAGCTCAAAAAATCCTAAATACGCCTACTAGAAGATAAGATAGAGCGGTTTAAATATTACGAAATTTTAAAAAATCAAAAATACCCTTCCACTATTTTTAAAATAGCGTCTGAACCGTTTCTCTCCGAATGAAATGATTCGAAAGAGGAGAGTTTCGCGCTTGTAGGGAGCCAAGCCGTTTAAATACTTCGAAATTTTAAAAAATAAAAAATACCCTTCCACTATTTTGAATATAGCGTCTGAACCGTTTCTCTCCGAAAAACCCGAATGAAATTAGTCGAAAGAGGATAGTTTCGCGCTTGAAATGAGCCAAAAAAATCCTAAATACGCCTTCTAGAAGATAAGATACAGCGGTTTAAATACTTCGAAATTTTAAAAAATCTAAAATACCCTTCCACTATTTTGAATATAGCGTCTAAACCGTTCCTCTCAGAAAAACCCGAATGAAATGAGTCGAAAGAGGAGATCTTCGCGCTTGAAGGAGCAAAAAAATCCTAAATACGCCTATTAGAAGATAAGATACAGCGGTTTGAAAACTTCGAAATTTTAAAAAATCAAAAATACCCTTCCACTATTTTGAATATAGCGTCTCAACCGTTTCTCTCCGAAAAACCATAATGAAATGATTCGAAAGAGGAGAATTTCGCGCTTGAAATGAGCCAAAAATATCCTAAACACGCCTACTAGAAGATAAGATACAGCGGTTTAAAAATTACGAAATTTTAAAAAATCAAAAATACCCTTCCACTATTTTGAATATAGCGTCTGAACCATTTCTCTCCGAAAAACCCGAATGAAATCAGTCGAAAGAGGAGAGTTTTGCGCTTGTAAGGAGCCAAAAAAATCCTTATTACGCCTACTAGAAGATAAGATACAGCGGTTTAAATACTCCGAAATTTTAGAAAATCAAAAATACCCTTCCACTATTTTATATATTGCGTCTGAACCGTTTCTCTCCGGAAAACCCGAATGAAATCAGTCGAAAGAGGAGAGTTTTGCGCTTGTAAGGAGCCAAAAAAATCCTTATTACGCCTACTAGAAGATAAGATACAGCGGTATAAATAGTACGAAATTTTAAAAAATCAAAAATACCCTTCCACTATTTTGAATATAGCGTCTGAACCGTTTCACTCCGAAAAACCGGAATGAAATGATTCGAAAGAGGAGTGTTTCGCGCTTGAAATGAGCCCAAAAAATACTAAATTCGCCTACTAGAAGATAAGATACAGCGTTTTAAAGACTTCAAAATTTTAAAAAAACGAAAATACCCTACCACTATTTTGAATGTAGCGTCTGAACCGTTCCTCTCCGAAAAACCCGAATGAAATGATTCGAAAGAGGAGTGTTTCGCGCTTGAAATGAGCTCAAAAAATCCTAAATACGCCTACTAGAAGATAAGATAGAGCGGTTTAAATATTACGAAATTTTAAAAAATCAAAAATACCCTTCCACTATTTTTAAAATAGCGTCTGAACCGTTTCTCTCCGAATGAAATGAATCGAAAGAGGAGGTCTTCACGCTTGTAAGGAGCCAAAAAAATCCTAAATACGCCTACAAGAAGATAAGATACAGCGGTTTAAATACTTCGAAATTTTAAAAAATAAAAAATACCCTTCCACTATTTTGAATATAGCGTCTGAACCGTTTCTCTCCGAAAAACCCGAATGAAATAAGTCGAAAGAGGAGAGTTTCGCGCTTGTAAGGAGCTAAAAAAATCCTAAATATGCCTACTACAAGAACAGATACAGCGGTTTAAAAATCCCGAAATTTTAAAGAATCAAAAATACCCTTCCACTATTTTGAATATTGCGTCTGAACCGTTCCTCTCCGAAAAACTCGAATAAAATCCGTCGAAAGAGGAGTGTTTCGCGCTTGAAATGAGCTCAAAAAATCCTAAATGCGACTACTAAAAGATAAGATACAGCGGTTTAAATACTTCGAAATTTTAAAAAATTAAAAATACCCTTGCACTATTTTGAATATAGCGTCTGAACCGTTTCTCTCCGAAAAACCCGAATGAAATGATTCGAAAGAGGAGAGTTTCGCGCTTGTAGGGAGCCAAAAAAATCCTAAATACGCCTAATAGAAGATAAGATACAGCGGTTTAAAGACTACGAAATTTTAAAAAATCAAAAATACCCTTCCACTACTTTGAATATAGCGTCTAAACCGTTTCTCTCCGAAAAACCCGAGTGAAATGCTTCGAAAGAGGAGAGTTTCGCGCTTGAAATGAGCCAAAAAAATCCTAAATACGCCTACTAGACGATAAGATACAGGAGTTTAAAAACTTCGAAATTTTAAAAAATCAAAAATACCCTTCCACTATTTTGAATATATCGTCTGAACCGTTCCTCTCCGAAAAACCCTAATTAAGTTCGACGAAAGAGGAGAGTTTCGCGCTTGATATGAGCCAAAAAAATCCTAAACGCGCCTACTAGAAGATAAGATACAGCGGTTTAAAAATTACGAAATTTTAAAAAATCAAAAATACCCTTCCACTATTTTGAATATTGCGTCTGAACCGTTCCTCTCCGAAAAACTCGAATAAAATCCGTCGAAAGAGGAGTGTTTCGCGCTTGAAATGAGCTCAAAAAATCCAAAATGCGACTACTAGAAGATAAGATACAGCGGTTTAAATATTCCGAAATTTTAAAAAATCAAAAATACCTTTCCACTATTTTGAATATAGCGTCTGAACCGTTACTCTCAGAAAAACCCGAATGAAATGATTCGAAAGAGGTAGGTTTCGCGCTTGTAGGGAGCCAAAAAAATCCTAAATACGCCTAATAGAAGATAAGATACAGAGGTTTAAATACTTCGAAGTTTTAAAAAATCAAAAATACCCTTCCACTATTTTGAATGGAGCGTCTGAACCGTTTCTCTCCGAAAAACCCGAATGAAATCAGTCGAAAGAGGAGAGTTTCTCGCTTGTAAGGAGCTAAAAAAATCCTAAATATGCCTACTACAAGATAAGATACAGCGGTTTAAAAATCCCGAAATTTTAAAGAATCAAAATTACCCTTCCACTATTTTGAATATAGCGTCTGAACCGTTTCTCTCCGAAAAACCCGAATGAAATAAGTCGAAAGAGGAGAGTTTCGCGCTTGTAAGGAGCTAAAAAAATCCTAAATATGCCTACTACAAGAACAGATACAGCGGTTTAAAAATCCCGAAATTTTAAAGAATCAAAAATACCCTTCCACTATTTTGAATATTGCGTCTGAACCGTTCCTCTCCGAAAAACTCGAATAAAATCCGTCGAAAGAGGAGTGTTTCGCGCTTGAAATGAGCTCAAAAAATCCTAAATGCGACTACTAAAAGATAAGATACAGCGGTTTAAATACTTCGAAATTTTAAAAAATTAAAAATACCCTTGCACTATTTTGAATATAGCGTCTGAACCGTTTCTCTCCGGAAAACCCGAATGAAATCAGTCGAAAGAGGAGAGTTTTGCGCTTGTAAGGAGCCAAAAAATCCTTATTACGCCTACTAGAAGATAAGATACAGCGGTATAAATAGTACGAAATTTTAAAAAATCAAAAATACCCTTCCACTATTTTGAATATAGCGTCTGAACCGTTTCTCTCCGAAAAACCGGAATGAAATGATTCGAAAGAGGAGTGTTTCGCGCTTGAAATGAGCCCAAAAAATATTAAATTCGCCTACTAGAAGATAAGATACAGCGGTTTAAACACTTCAAAATTTTAAAAAAACGAAAATACCCTTCCACTATTTTGAATGTAGCGTCTGAACCGTTCCTCTCCGAAAAACCCGAATGAAATGGTTCGAAAGAGGAGTGTTTCGCGCTTGAAATGAGCTCAAAAAATCCTAAATACGCCTACTAGAAGATAAGATAGAGCGGTTTAAATATTACGAAATTTTAAAAAATCAAAAATACCCTTCCACTATTTTTAAAATAGCGTCTGAACCGTTTCTCTCCGAATGAAATGATTCGAAAGAGGAGGTCTTCACGCTTGTAAGGAGCCAAAAAAATCCTAAATACGCCTACTAGAAGATAAGATACAGCGGTTTAAATACTTCGAAATTTTAAAAAATAAAAAATACCCTTCCACTATTTTGAATATAGCGTCTGAACCGTTTCTCTCCGAAAAACCCGAATGAAATAAGTCGAAAGAGGAGAGTTTCGCGCTTGTAAGGAGCTAAAAAAATCCTAAATATGCCTACTACAAGAACAGATACAGCGGTTTAAAAATCCCGAAATTTTAAAGAATCAAAAATACCCTTCCACTACTTTGAATATTGCGTCTAAACCGTTCCTCTCCGAAAAACTCGAATAAAATCCGTCGAAAGAGGAGTGTTTCGCGCTTGAAATGAGCTCAAAAAATCCTAAATGCGACTACTAAAAGATAAGATACAGCGGTTTAAATACTTCGAAATTTTAAAAAATTAAAAAAACCCTTCCACTATTTTGAATATAGCGACTGAACCGTTTCTCTCCGAAAAACCCGAATGAAATGATTCGAAAGAGGAGAGTTTCGCGCTTGTAGGGAGCCAAAAAAATCCTAAATACGCCTAATAGAAGATAAGATACAGCGGTTTAAAAACTACGAAATTTTAAAAAATCAAAAATACCCTTCCACTACTTTAAATATAGCGTCTAAACCGTTTCTCTCCGAAAAACTCGAATAAAATCCGTCGAAAGAGGAGTGTTTCGCGCTTGAAATGAGCTCAAAAAATCCAAAATGCGACTACTAGAAGATAAGATACAGCGGTTTAAATATTCCGAAATTTTAAAAAATCAAAAATACCTTTCCACTATTTTGAATATAGCGTCTGAACCGTTACTCTCAGAAAAACCCGAATGAAATGATTCGAAAAAGGTGGGTTTCGCGCTTGTAGGGAGCCAAAAAAATCCTAAATACGCCTAATAGAAGATAAGATACAGAGGTTTAAATACTTCGAAGTTTTAAAAAATCAAAAATACCCTTCCACTATTTTGAATGGAGCGTCTGAACCGTTTCTCTCCGAAAAACCCGAATGAAATCAGTCGAAAGAGGAGAGTTTCTCGCTTGTAAGGAGCTAAAAAAATCCTAAATATGCCTACTACAAGATAAGATACAGCGGTTTAAAAATCCCGAAATTTTAAAGAATCAAAAATACCCTTCCACTATTTTGAATATAGCGTCTGAACCGTTCCTCTCCGAAAAACCCGAATAAAATAAGTCGAAAGAGGAGAGTTTCGCGCTTGTAATGAGCTAAAAAAATCCTAAATACGCCTACTACAAGAACAGATACAGCGGTTTAAAAATCCCGAAATTTTAAAGAATCAAAAATACCCTTCCACTATTTTGAATATTGCGTCTGAACCGTTCCTCTCCGAAAAACTCGAATAAAATCCGTCGAAAGAGGAGTGTTTCGCGCTTGAAATGAGCTCAAAAAATCCTAAACGCGACTACTAGAAGATAAGATACAGCGGTTTAAATACTTCGAAATTTTAAAAAATCAAAAATACCCTTGCACTATTTTGAATATAGCGTCTGAACCGTTTCTCTCCGGAAAACCCGAATGAAATCAGTCGAAAGAGGAGAGTTTTGCGCTTGTAATGAGCCAAAAAAATCCTTAATACGCCTACTAGAAGATAAGATACAGCGGTTTAAATAGTACGAAATTTTAAAAAATCAAAAATACCCTTCCACTATTTTGAATATAGCGTCTGAACCGTTTCTCTCCGAAAAACCGGAATGAAATGATTCGAAAGAGGAGTGTTTCGCGCTTGAAATGAGCCCAAAAAATACTAAATACGCCTACTAGAAGATAAGATACAGCGGTTTAAACACTTCAAAATTTTAAAAAAACGAAAATACCCTTCCACTATTTTGAATATAGCGTCTGAACCGTTCCTCTCCGAAAAACCCGAATGAAATGGTTCGAAAGAGGAGTGTTTCGCGCTTGAAATGAGCTCAAAAAATCCTAAATACGCCTACTAGAAGATAAGATAGAGCGGTTTAAATATTACGAAATTTTAAAAAATCAAAAATACCCTTCCACTATTTTTAAAATAGCGTCTGAACCGTTTCTCTCCGAATGAAATGACTCGAAAGAGGAGGTCTTCACGCTTGTAAGGAGCCAAAAAAATCCTAAATATGCCTACGACAAGAACAGATACAGCGGTTTAAAACTCCCGAAATTTTAAAAAATCAAAAATACCCTTCCACTATTTTTAAAATAGCGTCTGAACCGTTTCTCTCCGAATGAAATGATTCGAAAGAGGAGATCTTCACGCTTGTAAGGAGCCAAAAAAATCCTAAATACGCCTACTAGAAGATAAGATACAGCGGTTTAAATACTTCGAAATTTTAAAAAATAAAAAATACCCTTCCACTATTTTGAATATAGCGTCTGAACCGTTTCTCTCCGAAAAACCCGAATGAAATAAGTCGAAAGAGGAGAGTTTCGCGCTTGTAAGGAGCTAAAAAAATCCTAAATACGCCTACTACAAGAACAGATACAGCGGTTTAAAAACCCCGAAATTTTAAAGAATCAAAAATACCCTTCCACTATTTTGAATATTGCGTCTGAACCGTTCCTCTCCGAAAAACTCGAATAAAATCCGTCGAAAGAGGAGTGTTTCGCGCTTGAAATGAGCTCAAAAAATCCTAAATGCGACTACTAAAAGATAAGATACAGCGGTTTAAATACTTCGAAATTTTAAAAAATTAAAAATACCCTTCCACTATTTTGAATATAGCGTCTGAACCGTTTCTCTCCGAAAAACCCGAATGAAATGATTCGAAAGAGGAGAGTTCGCGCTTGTAAGGAGCCAAAAAAATCCTAAATACGCCTACTAGAAGATAAGATACAGCGGTTTAAAAACTACGAAATTTTAAAAAATCAAAAATACCCTTCCACTACTTTGAATATAGCGTCTGAACCGTTTCTCTCCGAAAAACCCGAATGAAATGGTTCGAAAGAGGAGTGTTTCGCGCTTGAAATGAGCTCAAAAAATCCTAAATACGCCTACTAGAAGATAAGATACAGCGGTTTAAATATTACGAAATTTTAAAAAATCAAAAATACCCTTCCACTATTTTTAAAATAGCGTCTGAACCGTTTCTCTCCGATTGAAATGATTCGAAAGAGGAGGTCTTCGCGCTTGTAAGGAGCCAAAAAAATCCTAAATACGCCTACTAGAAGATAAGATACAGCGGTTTAAATACTTCGAAATTTTAAAAAATAAAAAATACCCTTCCACTATTTTGAATATAGCGTCTGAACCGTTTCTCTCCGAAAAACCCGAATGAAATAAGTCGAAAGAGGAGAGTTTCGCGCTTGTAAGGAGCTAAAAAAATCCTAAATACGCCTACTACAAGATAAGATACAGCGGTTTAAAAATCCCGAAATTTTAAAAAATCAAAAATACCCTTCCACTATTTTGAATATAGCGTCTGAACCGTTCCTCTCCGAAAAACTCGAATAAAATCCGTCGAAAGAGGAGTGTTTCGCGCTTGAAATGAGCTCAAAAAATCCTAAATGCGACTACTAGAAGACAAGATACAGCGGTTTAAATACTTCGAAATTTTAAAAAATTAAAAATACCCTTCCACTATTTTGAATATAGCGTCTGAACCGTTTCTCTCCGAAAAACCCGAATGAAATGATTCGAAAGAGGAGAGTTTCGCGCTTGTAGGGAGCCAAAAAAATCCTAAATACGCCTACTAGAAGATAAGATACAGCGGTTTAAATACTTCGAAGTTTTAAAAAATCAAAAATACCCTTCCACTATTTTGAATGGAGCGTCTGAACCGTTTCTCTCCGAAAAACCCGAATGAAATCAGTCGAAAGAGGAGAGTTTCTCGCTTGTAAGGAGCTAAAAAAATCCTAAATATGCCTACTACAAGATAAGATACAGCGGTTTAAAAATCCCGAAATTTTAAAGAATCAAAAATACCCTTCCACTGTTTTGAATATTGCGTCTGAACCGTTCCTCTCCGAAAAACTCGAATAAAATCCGTCGAAAGAGGAGTGTTTCGCGCTTGAAATGAGCTCAAAAAATCCTAAATGCGACTACTAGAAGATAAGATACAGCGGTTTAAAGACTTCGAAATTTAAAAAAATCAAAAATACCCTTGCACTATTTTGAATATAGCGTCTGAACCGTTTCTCTCCGAAAAACCCGAATGAAATGACTCGGAGGAGAGTTTCGCGCTTGAAATGAGCCGAAAAAATCATAAACACGCCTACTAGAATATAAGATACAGCGGTTTAAAAATTCCGAAATTTTAAAAAATCAAAAATACCCTTCCACTATTTTGAATATATCGTCTGAATCGTTCCTCTCCGAAAAACCCGAATGAAGTCCGAAAAAAGAGGAGAGTTTCGCCCTTGAAATGAGCCAAAAAAATCCTAAACACGCCTACTAGAAGATAAGATACAGCGTTTTAAATACTCCGAAATTTTAGAAAATCAAAAATACCCTTCCACTATTTTATATATTGCGTCTGAACCGTTTCTCTCCGGAAAACCCGAATGAAATCAGTCGAAAGAGGAGAGTTTTGCGCTTGTAAGGAGCCAAAAAAATCCTTAATACGCCTACTAGAAGATAAGATACAGCGGTATAAATACTACGAAATTTTAAAAAATCAAAAATACCCTTCCACTATTTTGAATATAGCGTCTGAACCGTTTCTCTCCGAAAAACCCGAATGAAATGATTCGAAAGAGGAGTGTTTCGCGCTTGAAATGAGCCCAAAAAATACTAAATTCGCCTACTAGAAGATAAGATACAGCGGTTTAAAGACTTCAAAATTTTAAAAAAACAAAAATACCCTTCCACTATTTTGAATATAGCGTCTGAACCGTTCCTCTCCGAAAAACCCGAATGAAATGATTCGAAAGAGGAGTGTTTCGCGCTTGAAATGAGCTCAAAAAATCCTAAATACGCCTACTAGAAGATAAGATACAGCGGTTTAAAAATTACGAAATTTTAAAAAATCAAAAATACCCTTCCACTATTTTTAAAATAGCGTCTGAACCGTTTCTCTCCGAATGAAATGATTCGAAAGAGGAGAGTTTCGCGCTTGAAATGAGCCAAAAAAATCCTAAGCACGCCTACTAGAAGATAAGATACAGCGGTTTAAATACTCCGAAATTTTAGAAAATCAAAAATACCCTTCCACTATTTTGAATATAGCGTCTGAACCGTTTCTCTCCGAAAAACCCGAATGAAATAAGTCGAAAGAGGAGAGTTTCGCGCTTGTAAGGAGCTAAAAAAATCCTAAATACGCCTACTACAAGAACAGATACAGCGGTTTAAAAACCCCGAAATTTTAAAGAATCAAAAATACCCTTCCACTACTTTGAATATAGCGTCTAAACCGTTCCTCTCCGAAAAACTCGAATAAAATCCGTCGAAAGAGGAGTGTTTCGCGCTTGAAATGAGCTCAAAAAATCCAAAATGCGACTACTAGAAGATAAGATACAGCGGTTTAAATATTCCGAAATTTTAAAAAATCAAAAATACCCTTCCACTATTTTGAATATAGCGTCTGAACCGTTACTCTCAGAAAAACCCGAATGAAATGATTCGAAAGAGGTGGGTTTCGCGCTTGTAGGGAGCCAAAAAAATCCTAAATACGCCTACTAGAAGATAAGATACAGAGGTTTAAATACTTCGAAGTTTTAAAAAATCAAAAATACCCTTCCACTATTTTGAATAGAGCGTCTGAACCGTTTCTCTCCGGAAAACCCGAATGAAATCAGTCGAAAGAGGAGAGTTTCGCGCTTGTAAGGAGCTAAAAAAATCCTAAATATGCCTACTACAAGATAAGATACAACGGTTTAAAAATCCCGAAATTTTAAAGAATCAAAAATACCCTTCCACTGTTTTGAATATTGCGTCTGAACCGTTCCTCTCCGAAAAACTCGAATAAAATCCGTCGAAAGAGGAGTGTTTCGCGCTTGAAATGAGCTCAAAAAATCCTAAATGCGACTACTAGAAGATAAGATACAGCGGTTTAAAGACTTCGAAATTTAAAAAAATCAAAAATACCCTTGCACTATTTTGAATATAGCGTCTGAACCCTTTCTCTCCGAAAAACCCGAATGAAATGACTCGGAGGAGAGTTTCGCGCTTGAAATGAGCCGAAAAAATCATAAACACGCCTACTAGAATATAAGATACAGCGGTTTAAAAATTCCGAAATTTTAAAAAATCAAAAATACCCTTCCACTATTTTGAATATATCGTCTGAATCGTTCCTCTCCGAAAAACCCGAATGAAGTCCGACGAAAGAGGAGAGTTTCGCCCTTGAAATGAGCCAAAAAAATCCTAAACACGCCTACTAGAAGATAAGATACAGCGTTTTAAATACTCCGAAATTTTAGAAAATCAAAAATACCCTTCCACTATTTTATATATTGCGTCTGAACCGTTTCTCTCCGGAAAACCCGAATGAAATCAGTCGAAAGAGGAGAGTTTCGCGCTTGTAAGGAGCCAAAAAAATCCTTAATACGCCTACTAGAAGATAAGATACAGCGGTATAAATACTACGAAATTTTAAAAAATCAAAAATACCCTTCCACTATTTTGAATATAGCGTCTGAACCGTTTCTCTCCGAAAAACCCGAATGAAATAAGTCGAAAGAGGAGAGTTTCGCGCTTGTAATGAGCTCAAAAAATCCTAAATACGCCTACTACAAGATAAGATACAGCGGTTTAAAAATCCCGAAATTTTAAAAAATCAAAAATACCCTTCCACTATTTTTAAAATAGCGTCTGAACCGTTTCTCTCCGAATGAAATGATTCGAAAGAGGAGATCTTCACGCTTGTAATGAGCCAAAAAAATCCTAAATACGCCTACTAGAAGATAAGATACAGCGGTTTAAATACTACGAAATTTTAAAAAATAAAAAATACCCTTCCACTATTTTGAATATAGCGTCTGAACCGTTTCTCTCCGAAAAACCCGAATGAAATAAGTCGAAAGAGGAGAGTTTCGCGCTTGTAAGGAGCTAAAAAAATCCTAAATATGCCTACTACAAGAAAAGATACAACGGTTTAAAAATCCCGAAATTTTAAAGAATCAAAAATACCCTTCCACTATTTTGAATATTGCGTCTGAACCGTTCCTCTCCGAAAAACTCGAATAAAATCCGTCGAAAGAGGAGTGTTTCGCGCTTGAAATGAGCTCAAAAAATCCTAAATGCGACTACTAGAAGATAAGATACAGCGGTTTAAATACTTCGAAATTTTAAAAAATCAAAAATACCCTTGCACTATTTTGAATATAGCGTCTGAACCGTTTCTCTCCGAAAAACCCGAATGAAATGACTCGAAAGAGGAGAGTTTCTCGCTTGAAATCAGCCGAAAAAATCCTAAATACGACTACTAGAAGATAAGATACAGCGGTTTAAAAACTACGAAATTTTAAAAAATCAAAAATACCCTTCCACTACTTTGAATATAGCGTCTAAACCGTTTCTCTCCGAAAAACCCGAGTGAAATGCTTCGAAAGAGGAGAGATTCGCGCTTGAAATGAGCCAAAAAAATCCTAAATACGCCTACTAGAAGATAAGATACAGCAGTTTAAAAACTACGAAATTTTAAAAAATCAAAAATACCCTTCCACTACTTTGAATATATCGTCTGAACCGTTCCTCTCCGAAAAACACTAATTAAGTTCGACGAAAGAGGAGAGTTTCGCGCTTGAAATGAGCCAAAAAAATCCTAAACGCGCCTACTAGAAGATAAGATACAGCGGTTTAAAAATTACGAAATTTTAAAAAATCAAAAATACCCTTCCACTATTTTGAATACAGCGTCTGAACCGTTTCTCTCCGAAAAACCCGAATGAAATGATTCGAAAGAGGAGAGTTTCGCGCTTGTAAGGAGCAAAAAACATCCTAAATACGCCTACTAGAAGATAAGATACAGCGGTTCAAATACTTCGAAATTTTAAAAAATCAAAAATACCCTTCCACTATTTTGAATATAGCGTCTGAACCGTTTCTCTCCGAAAAACCCGAATGAAATGATTCGAAAGAGGTGGGTTTCGCGCTTGTAGGGAGCCAAAAAAATCCTAAATACGCCTACTAGAAGATAAGATACAGCGGCTTAAAAATCCCGAAATTTTAAAGAATCAAAAATACCCTTCCACTATTTTGAATATAGCGTCTGAACCGTTTCTCTCCGAAAAACCCGAATGAAATGATTCCAAGAGGAGGGTTTCGCGCTTGTAGGGAGCCAAAAAAATCCTAAATACGCCTACTAAAAGGTAAGATAGAGCGGTTTAAATACTTCGAAATTTTAAAAAATCAAAAATACCCTTCCACTATTTTGAATATAGCGTCTTAACCGTTTCTCTCCGAAAAACCCGAATGAAATGATTCGAAAGAGGAGTGTTTCGCGCTTGAAATGAGCTCAAAAAATCCAAAATGCGAGTACTAGAAGATAAGATACAGCGGTTTAAATATTCCGAAATTTTAAAAAATCAAAAATACCTTTCCACTATTTTGAATATAGTGTCTGAACCGTTATTCTCAGAAAAACCCGAATGAAATGATTCGAAAGAGGTGGGTTTCGCGCTTGTAGGGAGCCAAAAAAATCCTAAATACGCCTACTAGAAGATAAGATACAGCGGTTTAAATACTTCGAAGTTTTAAAAAATCAAAGATACCCTTCCACTATTTTGAATGGAGCGTCTGAACCGTTTCTCATCGAAAAACCCGAATGAAATTAGTCGAAAGAGGAGAGTTTCGCGCTTGTAAGGAGCTAAAAAAATCCTAAATATGCCTACTACAAGATAAGATACAGCGGTTTAAAAATCCCGAAATTTTAAAGAATCAAAAATACCCTTCCACTATTTTGAATATTGCGTCTGAACCGTTCCTCTCCGAAAAACTCGAAAAAAATCCGTCGAAAGAGTAGTGTTTCGCGCTTGAAATGAGCTCAAAAAATCCTAAATGCGACTACTAGAAGATAAGATACAGCGGTTTAAAGACTTCGAAATTTTAAAAAATCAAAAATACCCTTGCACTATTTTGAATATAGCGTCTGAACCGTTTCTCTCCGAAAAACCCGAATGAAATGACTCGGAGGAGAGTTTCGCGCTTGAAATGAGCCAAAAAAATCCTAAACACGCCTACTAGAAGATAAGATACAGCGGTTTAAATACACCGAAATTTTAGAAAATCAAAAATACCCTTCCACTATTTTATATATTGCGTCTGAACCATTTCTCTCCGGAAAACCCGAATGAAATCAGTCGAAAGAGGAGAGTTTTGCGCTTGTAAGGAGCCAAAAAAATCCTTAATACGCCTACTAGAAGATAAAATACAGCGGTATAAATACTACGAAATTTTAAAAAATCAAAAATACCTTTCCACTATTTTGAATATAGTGTCTGAACCGTTATTCTCAGAAAAACCCGAATGAAATGATTCGAAAGAGGTGGGTTTCGCGCTTGTAGGGAGCCAAAAAAATCCTAAATACGCCTACTAGAAGATAAGATACAGCGGTTTAAATACTTCGAAGTTTTAAAAAATCAAAAATACCCTTCCACTATTTTGAATGGAGCGTCTGAACCGTTTCTCTCCGAAAAACCCGAATGAAATTAGTCGAAAGAGGAGAGTTTCGCGCTTGTAAGGAGCTAAAAAAATCCTAAATATGCCTACTACAAGAAAAGATACAGCGGTTTAAAAATCCCGAAATTTTAAAGAATCAAAAATACCCTTCCACTATTTTTAAAATAGCGTCTGAACCGTTTCTCTCCGAATGAAATGATTCGAAAGAGGAGATCTTCACGCTTGTAAGGAGCCAAAAAAATCCTAAATACGCCTAATAGAAGATAAGATACAGCGGTTTAAAAACTACGAAATTTTAAAAAATCAAAAATACCCTTCCACTATTTTGAATATAGCGTCTGAACCGTTTCTCTCCGAAAAACCCGAATGAAATAAGTCAAAAGAGGAGAGTTTCGCGCTTGTAATGAGCCAAAAAAATCCTAAATACGCCTACTACAAGAACAGATACAGCGGTTTAAAAACCCCGAAATTTTAAAGAATCAAAAATACCCTTCCACTATTTTGAATATAGCGTCTGAACCGTTCCTCTCCGAAAAACCCGAATAAAATCCGTCGAAAGAGGAGTGTTTCGCGCTTGAAATGAGCTCAAAAAATCCTAAATGCGACTACTAGAAGATAAGATACAGCGGTTTAAATACTTCGAAATTTTAAAAAATCAAAAATACCCTTCCACTATTTTGAATATAGCGTCTGAACCGTTTCTCTCCGAAAAACCCGAATGAAATGACTCGAAAGAGGAGAGTTTCGCGCTTGAAATGAGCCAAAAAAATCCTAAATACGCCTAATAGAAGATAAGATACAGCGGTTTAAAAACTACGAAATTTTAAAAAATCAAAAATACCCTTCCACTACTTTGAATATAGCGTCTAAACCGTTTCTCTCCGAAAAACCCGAGTGAAATGCTTCGAAAGAGGAGAGTTTCGCGCTTGAAATGAGCCAAAAAAATCCTAAATACGCCTACTAGAAGATAAGATACAGGAGTTTAAATACTTCGAAATTTTAAAAAATCAAAAATACCCTTCCACTATTTTGAATATATCGTCTGAACCGTTCCTCTCCGAAAAACACTAATTAAGTTCGACGAAAGAGGAGAGTTTCGCGCTTGAAATGAGCCAAAAAAATCCTAAACGCGCCTACTAGAAGATAAGATACAGCGGTTTAAAAACTACGAAATTTTAAAAAATCAAAAATACCCTTCCACTATTTTGAATACAGCGTCTGAACCGTTTCTCTCCGAAAAACCCGAATGAAATCATTCAAAAGAGGAGAGTTTCGCGCTTGAAATGAGCCAAAAAAATCCTAAATACGCCTACTAGAAGATAAGATACAGCGGTTTAAAAATTCCGAAATTTTAAAAAATCAAAAATACCCTTCCACTATTTTGAATATAGCGTCTGAACCGTTTCTCTCCGAAAAACCCGAATGAAATGATTCGAAAGAGGTGGGTTTCGCGCTTGTAAGGAGCCAAAAAAATCCTAAATACGCCTACTAGAAGATAAGATACAGCGGCTTAAAAATCCCGAAATTTTAAAGAATCAAAAATACCCTTCCACTATTTTGAATATAGCGTCTGAACCGTTTCTCTCCGAAAAACCCGAATGAAATGAGTCCAAGAGGAGAGTTTCGCGCTTGTAAAGAGCCAAAAAAATCCTAAATACGCCTACTAAAAGATAAGATACAGCGGTTTAAAAACTTCGAAATTTTAAAAAATCAAAAATACCCTTCCACTATTTTGAATATAGCGTCTGAACCGTTCCTCTCAGAAAAACCCGAATGAAATGAGTCGAAAGAGGAGTGTTTCGCGCTTGAAATGAGCCAAAAAAATCCTAAATACGCCTACTAGAAGATAAGATACAGCGGTTTAAATACTTCGAAATTTTAAAAAATCAAAAATACCCTTGCACTATTTTGAATATAGCGTCTGAACCGTTTCTCTCCGAAAAACCCGAATGAAATGACTCGAAAGAGGAGAGTTTCGCGCTTGAAATGAGCCAAAAAAATCCTAAACACGCCTACTAGAAGATAAGATACAGCGGTTTAAATACTCCGAAATTTTAAAAAATCAAAAATACCCTTCCACTATTTTATATATTGCGTCTGAACCATTTCTCTCCGAAAAACCCGAATGAAATCAGTCGAAAGAGGAGAGTTTTGCGCTTGTAAGGAGCCAAAAAAATCCTTAATACGCCTACTAGAAGATAAAATACAGCGGTATAAATACTACGAAATTTTAAAAAATCAAAAATACCCTTCCACTATTTTGAATATAGCGTCTGAATCGTTTCTCTCCGAAAAACCCGAATGAAATGATTCGAAAGAGGAGTGTTTCGCGCTTGAAATGAGCCCAAAAAATACTAAATTCGCCCACTAGAAGATAAGATACAGCGGTTTAAAGACTTCAAAATTTTAAAAAAACAAAAATACCCTTCCACTATTTTGAATGTAGCGTCTGAACCGTTCCTCTCCAAAAAACCCGAAAGAAATGATTCGAAAGGGGAGTGTTTCGCGCTTGAAATGAGCGCAAAAAATCCTAAATACGCCTACCAGAAGATAAGATAGAGCGGTTTAAAAATTATGAAATTTTAAAAAATCAAAAACACCCTTCCACTATTTTTAAAATAGCGTCTGAACCGTTTCTCTCCGAATGAAATGATTCGGAAGAGGAGAGTTTCGCGCTTGTAGGGAGCCAAAAAAATCCTAAATACGCCTACTAGAAGATAAGATACAGCGGTTTAAATACTTCGAAATTTTAAAAAATAAAAAATACCCTTCCACTATTTTGAATATAGCGTCTGCACCGTTTCTCTCCGAAAAACCCGAATGAAATGATTCGAAAGAGGTGGTTTTCGCGCTTGTAGGGAGCCAAAAAAATCCAAATACGCCTACTAGAAGATAAGATACAGCGGTTTAAAAATTCCGAAATTTTAAAAAATCAAAAATATCCTTCCACTATTTTAAATATAGCATCTAAACTGTTTCTCTCCGAAAAACCCGAACGAAATCAGTCGAAAGAGGAGAGTTTCGCGCTTGTAATGAGCTAAAAAAATCCTAAATATGCCTACTACAAGATAAGATACAGCGGTTTAAAAATCGCGAAATTTTAAAGAATCAAAAATAGCCTTCCACTCTTTTGAATATTGCGTCTGAACCTTTTCTCTCCGAATGAAATGATTCGAAAGAGGAGAGTTTCGCGCTTGTAGGGAGCCAAAAAAATCCTAAATACGCCTACTAGAAGATAAGATACATCGGTTTAAATACTTCGAAATTTTAAAAAATAAAAAATACCCTTCCACTTTTTTGAATATAGCGTCTCCACCGTTTCTCTCCGAAAAACCCGAATGAAATGATTCGAAAGAGGTGGTTTTCGCGCTTGTAGTGAGCCAAAAAAATCCTAAATACGCCTACTAGAAGATAAGATACAGCGGTTTAAAAATTCCGAAATTTTAAAAAATTAAAAATATCCTTCCACTATTTTAAATATAGCATCTAAACTGTTTCTCTCCGAAAAACCCGAACGAAATCAGACGAAAGAGGAGAGTTTCGCGCTTGTAAGGAGCCAAAAAAATCCTTAATACGCCTACTAGAAGATAAGATACAGCGGTTTAAAGACTTCGAAATTTTAAAAAATCAAAAATATCCTTCCACTATTTTGAATATATCGTCTGAACCGTTCATCTCCGAAAAACCCGAATGAAGTCCGACGAAAGAGGAGAGTTTCGCGCTTGAAATGAGCCAAAGAAATCCTAAACACGCCTACTAGAAGATAAGATACAGCGGTTTAAATACTCCGAAATTTTAAAAAATCAAAAATACCCTTCCACTATTTTGAATATATCGTCTGAACCGTTCCTCTCCGAAAAACTCGAATAAAATCAGTCGAAAGAGGAGTGTTTCGCGCTTGAAATGAGCTCAAAAAATCCTAAATGCGACTACTAGAAGATAAGATACAGCGGTTTAAAAACTTCGAAATTTTAAAAAATCAAAAATACCCTTGCACTATTTTGAATATAGCGTCTGAACCGCTTCTCTCCCGAATGAAATGATTCGAAAGAGGAGAGTTTCGCGCTTGTAGGGAGCCAAAAAAATCCTAAATACGCCTACTAGAAGATAAGATACAGCGGTTTAAATACTTCGAAATTTTAAAAAATAAAAAATACCTTTCCACTATTTTGAATATAGCGTCTGAACCGTTTCTCTCCGAAAAACCCGAATGAAATGATTCGAAAGAGGTGGTTTTCGCGCTTGTAGGGAGCCAAAAAAATCCTAAATACGCCTACTAGAAGATAAGATACAGCGGTTTAAAGACTTCGAAATTTTAAAAAATCAAAAATATCCTTCCACTATTTTGAATATATCGTCTGAACCGTTCATCTCCGAAAAACCCGAATG
>NW_028256892.1:0-20503 GCF_048593485.1 Apis florea
ATTTCGTTCGGGTTTTTCGGAGAGAAACAGTTTAGACGCTATATTTAAAATAGTGGAAGGATATTTTTGATTTTTTAAAATTTCGGAATTTTTAAACCGCTGTATCTTATCTTCTAGTAGGCGTATTTGGATTTTTTTGGCTCCCTACAAGCGCGAAAACCACCTCTTTCGAATCATTTCGTTCGGGTTTTTCGGAGAGAAACGGTGCAGACGCTCTATTCAAAATAGTGGAACTGTATTTTTTATTTTTTAAAATTTCGAAGTATTTAAACCGCTGTATCTTATCTTCTAGTAGGCGTATTTAGGATTTTTTTGGCTCCCTACAAGCGCGAAACTCTCCTCTTTCGAATCATTTCATTCGGAGAGAAACGGTTCAGACGCTATTTTAAAAATAGTGGAAGGGTGTTTTTGATTTTTTAAAATTTCGTAATTTTTAAACCGCTCTATCTTATCTTCTAGTAGGCGTATTTAGGATTTTTTGAGCTCATTTCAAGCGCGAAACACTCCTCTTTCGAATCATTTCATTCCGGTTTTTCGGAGAGGAACGGTTCAGACGCTACATTCAAAAGAGTGGAAGGGTATTTTTTTTTTTTAAATTTTGAAGTCTTTAAACCGCTGTATCTTATCTTCTAATAGGCGCATTTAGTATTTTTTGGGCTTATTTCAAGCGCGAAACACTCCTCTTTCGAATCATTTCATTCGGGTTTTTCGGAGAGAAACGGTTCAGACGCTATATTCAAAATAGTGGAAGGGTATTTTTGATTTTTTAAAATTTCGGAATTTTTAAACCGCTGTATCTTATATTCTAGTAGGCGTGTTTATGATTTTTTCGGCTCATTTCAAGCGCGAAACTCTCCTCCGAGTCATTTCACTCGGGTTTTTCGGAGAGAAACGGTTCAGACGCTATATTCAAAATAGTGCAAGGGTATTTTTGATTTTTTAAAATTTCGAAGTCTTTAAACCGCTGTATCTTGTCTTCTAGTATTCGCATTATGGATTTTTTGAGCTCATTTCAAGCGCGAAACACTCCTCTTTCGAATCATTTCATTCGGGTTTTTCGGAGAGAAACGGTTAAGACGCTATATTCAAAATAGTGGAAGGGTATTTTTGATTTTTTAAAATTTCGAAGTATTTAAACCGCTGTATCTTATCTTCTAGAAGGCGTATTTAGGATTTTTTTGGCTCATTTCAAGCGCGAAACTCTCCTCTTTCGACATATTTCATTCGGGTTTTTCGGAGAGAAACGGTTCAGACGCTATATTCAAAATAGTGGAAGGGTATTTTTTATTTTTTAAAATTTCGAAGTATTTAAACCGCTGTATCTTATCTTCTAGTAGGCGTATTTAGGATTTTTTTGGCTCCCTACAAGCGCGAAACTCTCCTCTTTCGAATCATTTCATTCGGAGAGAAACGGTTCAGACGCTATTTTAAAAATAGTGGAAGGGTATTTTTGATTTTTTAAAATTTCGTAATTTTTAAACCGCTCTATCTTATCTTCTAGTAGGCGTATTTAGGATTTTTTGAGCTCATTTCAAGCGCGAAACACTCCCCTTTCGAATCATTTCTTTCGGGTTTTTTGGAGAGGAACGGTTCAGACGCTACATTCAAAATAGTGGAAGGGTATTTTTGTTTTTTTAAAATTTTGAAGTCTTTAAACCGCTGTATCTTATCTTCTAGTGGGCGAATTTAGTATTTTTTGGGCTCATTTCAAGCGCGAAACACTCCTCTTTCGAATCATTTCATTCAGGTTTTTCGGAGAGAAACGATTCAGACGCTATATTCAAAATAGTGGAAGGGTATTTTTGATTTTTTAAAATTTCGTAGTATTTATACCGCTGTATTTTATCTTCTAGTAGGCGTATTAAGGATTTTTTTGGCTCCTTACAAGCGCAAAACTCTCCTCTTTCGAATCATTTCATTCGGGTTTTTCGTAGAGGAACGGTTCAGACGCTACATTCAAAAGAGTGGAAGGGTATTTTTTTTTTTTTAAATTTTGAAGTCTTTAAACCGCTGTATCTTATCTTCTAGTAGGCGCATTTAGTATTTTTTGGGCTCATTTCAAGCGCGAAACACTCCTCTTTCGAATCATTTCATTCGGGTTTTTCGGAGAGAAACGGTTCAGACGCTATATTCAAAATAGTGGAAGGGTATTTTTGATTTTTTAAAATTTCGGAATTTTTAAACCGCTGTATCTTATATTCTAGTAGGCGTGTTTATGATTTTTTCGGCACATTTCAAGCGCGAAACTCTCCTCCGTGTCATTTCACTCGGGTTTTTCGGAGAGAAACGGTTCAGACGCTATATTCAAAATAGTGCAAGGGTATTTTTGATTTTTTAAAATTTCGAAGTTTTTAAACCGCTGTATCTTGTCTTCTAGTATGCGCATTTTGGATTTTTTGAGCTCCTTACAAGCGCGAAACACTCCTCTTTCGAATCATTTCATTCGGGTTTTTCGGAGAGAAACGGTTAAGACGCTATATTCAAAATAGTGGAAGGGTATTTTTGATTTTTTAAAATTTCGAAGTATTTAAACCGCTGTATCTTATCTTCTAGAAGGCGTATTTAGGATTTTTTTGGCTCATTTCAAGCGCGAAACTCTCCTCTTTCGACATAATTCATTCGGGTTTTTCGGAGAGAAACGGTTCAGACGCTATATTCAAAATAGTGGAAGGGTATTTTTTATTTTTTAAAATTTCGAAGTATTTAAACCGCTGTATCTTATCTTCTAGTAGGCGTATTTAGGATTTTTTTGGCAACTTACAAGCGCGAAACTCTCCTGTTTCGATTGATTTCATTCGGGTTTTTCGGAGAGAAACGGTTCAGACGCTATATTCAAAATAGTGGAAGGGTATTTTTTATTTTTTAAAATTTCGAAGTATTTAAACCGCTGTATCTTATCTTCTAGTAGGCGTATTTAGTATTTTTTGCGCTCATTTCAAGCGCGAAACTCGACCCTTTCGACTGATTTCATTCGGGTTTTTCGGAGAGAAACGGTTCAGACGCTATATTCAAAATAGTGGAAGGGTATTTTTTATTTTTTAAAATTTCGAAGTATTTAAACCGCTGTATCTTATCTTCTAGTAGGCGTATTTAGTATTTTTTGCGCTCATTTCAAGCGCGAAACACTCGTCTTTCGAAGCATTTCATTCGGGTTTTTCGGAGAGAAACGGTTCAGACGCTTTATTCAAAGTAGTGGAAGGGTATTTTTGATTTTTTAAAATTTCGAAGATTTAAACAGCTGTATCTTATCTTCTAGTTGGCGTATTTAGGATTTTTTTGGCTCCCTACAAGCGCGAAACTCTCTTCTTTAGAATCATTTCATTTTGGTTTTTCGGAGAGAAACGGTTCAGACGCTATTTTAAAAATAGTGGAAGGGTATTTTTGATTTTTTAAAATTTCGAAGTATTTAAACCGCTGTATCTTATCTTCTAGTAGGCGTATTTTGGATTTTTTTGGCTCCTTACAAGCGCGAAGATCTCCTCTTTCGACGCATTTCATACGGGTTTTTCTGAGAGGAACGGTTCAGACGCTATATTCAAAATAGTGGAAGGGTATTTTTGATTTTTTAAAATTTCGAAGTTTTTAAACCGCTTATCTTCTAGAAGGCGTATTTAGTATTTTTTTGGCTCATTTCAAGCAGGAAACTCTCCTCTTCCAACATATTTCATTCGGGTTTTTCGGAGAGAAACGGTTCAGACGCTATATTCAAAATAGTGGAAGGGTATTTTTTATTTTTTAAAATTTCGAAGTATTTAAACCGCTGTATCTTATCTTCTAGTAGGCGTATTTAGGATTTTTTTGGCACCATACAAGCGCAAAACTCTCCTGTTTCGATTGATTTCATTCGGGTTTTTCGGAGAGAAACGGTTCAGACGCTATAATCAAGGTAGTGGAAGGGTATTTTTGATTTTTTAAAATTTCGAAGTGTTTAAACCGCTGTATCTTATCTTCTAGAAGGAGTATTTAGGATTTTTTTGGCTCATTTGTCAAGCGCGAAACTCTCCTCTTTCGACGTATTTCATTCGGGTTTTTCGGAGAAAAACGGTTCAGACGCTATATTCAAAATAGTGGAAGGGTATTTTTTATTTTTTAAAATTTCGAAGTATTTAAACCGCTGTATCTTATCTTCTAGTAGGCGTATTTAGTATTTTCTGCGCTCATTTCAAGCGCGAAACACTCCTCCTTCGAATCATTTCATTCGGGTTTTTCGGAGAGAAACGGTTCAGACGATATATTCAAAATAGTGGAAGGGTATTTTTGATTCCATAAAATTTCGGGATATTTAAACCGCTGTACCTTACCTTCTAGTAGGCGTATTAAGGATTTATTTGGCTCCTTACAAGCGCGAAACTCACCTACTTCGAATGATTTCATTCGGGTTTTTCGGAGAGAAACTGTTCAGACGCTATATTCAAAGTAGTGGAAGGTTATTTTTGATTTTTTTAAATTTCGAAGTTTTTAAACCGCTGTATCTTATCTTCTAGTAGGCGTATTTAGGATTTTTTTGGCTCGTTACAAGCGCGAAACTCTCCTCTTTCGAATGATTTCATTCGGGTTTTTCGGAGATAAACGGATCAGACGCTATATTCAAAATAGTGGAAGGCTATTTTTGGGTTTTAAAAATTTCAGAGTATTTAAACTGCTGTATCTTATCTTCTAGTAGGCGTATTTAGGATTTTTTTTGCTCCTTACAAGCGCGAAACTCTCCTCTTTCGAATGATTTCTTTCGGGTTTTTCGGAGAGAAACGGTTCAGACGCTATATTCAAAATAGTGGAAGGGTATTTTTGATTTTTTAAAATTTCGGAGTTTTTAAACTGCTGTATCTTATCTTCTAGTAGGCGTATTTTGGATTTTTTTGGCTCATTTCAAGCGCGAAATTCTGCTCTTTCGAAACATTTCATTCGGGTTTCTCGGAGAGAAACGGTTCAGACGCTATATTCAAAGTAGTGGAAGGGTATCTTTAATTTTTTAAAACTTCGAAGATTTAAACCGCTGTATCTTATCTTCTAGAAGGCGTATTTAGGATTTTTTTGGCTCATTTCAAGCGCGAAACTCTCGTCTTTCGAAGCATTTCATTCGGGTTTTTCGGAGAGAAACGGTTCAGACGCTTTATTCAAAGTAGTGGAAGGGTATTTTTGATTTTTTAAAATTTCGAAGATTTAAACAGCTGTATCTTATCTTCTAGTTGGCGTATTTAGGATTTTTTTGGCTCCCTACAAGCGCGAAACTCTCTTCTTTAGAATCATTTCATTTTGGTTTTTCGGAGAGAAACGGTTCAGACGCTATTTTAAAAATAGTGGAAGGGTATTTTTGATTTTTTAAAATTTCGTAATATTTAAACCGCTCTATCTTATCTTCTAGTAGGCGTATTTAGGATTTTTTGAGCTCATTTCAAGCGCGAAACACACTTCTTTCGAATCATTTCATTCGGGTTTTTCGGAGAGGAACGGTTCAGACGCTACATTCAAAATACTGGAAGGGTATTTTTGTTTTTTTAAAATTTCGAAGTCTTTAAACCGCTGTATCTTATCTTCTAGTAGGCGTATTTAGTATTCTTTGCGCTCATTTCAAGCGCGAAACACTCCTCCTTCGAATCATTTCATTCGGGTTTTTCGGAGAGAAACGGTTAAGACGCTATATTCAAATTAGTGGAAGGGTATTTTTGATTTTTTAAAATTTCGAAGTTTTCATACCGCTGTATCATATATTCTAGTAGGCGTATTTAGGATTTTTTTGGCTCCTTACAAGCGCGAAACTCTCCTCTTTCGACTGATTTCGTTCGGGTTTTTCGGAGAGAAACGGTTCAGACGCTATATTCAAGGTAGTGGAAGGGTATTTTTGATTTTTTAAAATTTCGAAGTTTTTAAACCGCTGTATCTTATCTTCTAGTAGGCGTATTTATGATTTTTTGGCTCCTTACAAGCGCAAAACACTCCTGTTTCGATTGATTTCATTCGGGTTTTTCGGAGAGAAACGGTTCAGACGCCATAATCAAGGTAGTGGAAGGGTATTTTTGATTTTTTAAAATTTCGAAGTTTTTAAACCGCTGTATCTTATCTTCTAGTAGGCGTATTTAGGATTTTTTGAGCTCATTTCAAGCGCGAAACTCTCCTCTTTCAACTTATTTCATTCGGGTTTTTCGGAGAGAAACGGTTCAGACGCTATAATCAAGGTAGTGGAAGGGTATTTTTGATTTTTTAAAATTTCGAAGTCTTTAAACCGCTGTATATTATCTTCTAGAAGGCGTATTTAGGATTTTTTGGCTCATTTCAAGCGCGAAACTCTCCTCTTTCGACTTATTTCATTTGGGTTTTTCGGAGAGAAACGGTTCAGACGCTAAATTCAAAATAGTGGAAGGGTATTTTTTATTTTTTAAAATTTCGAAGTTTTTAAACCGCTGTATCTTATCTTCTAGTAGGCGTATTTAGGATTTTTTTGGCTCCTTACAAGCGCGAAACTCTCCTGTTTCGATTGATTTCATTCGGGTTTTTCGGAGAGAAACGGTTCAAACGCTATAATCAAGGTAGTGGAAGGGTATATTTGATTTTTTAAAATTTCGAAGTTTTTAAACCGCTGTATCTTATCATCTAGTAGGCGTATTTAGGATTTTTTGGCTCCCTACAAGCGCGAAACTCTCCTCTTTCAACTTATTTCATTCGGGTTTTTCGGAGAGAATCGTTTCAGACGCTATAATCAAGGTAGTGGAAGGGTATTTTTGATTTTTTAAAATTTCGAAGTTTTTAAACCGCTGTATCTTATCTTCTAGAAGGCGTATTTAGGATTTTTTGGCTCATTTCAAGCGCGAAACTCTCCTCTTTCGACTTATTTCATTTGGGTTTTTCGGAGAGAAACGGTTCAGACGCTAAATTCAAAATAGTGGAAGGGTATTTTTGATTTTTTAAAATTTCGAAGTTTTTAAACCGCTGTATCTTATCTTCTAGTAGGCGTATTTAGGATTTTTTTTGCTCCTTACAAGCGCGAAACTCTCCTCTTTCGATTGATTTCATTCGGGTTTTTCGGAGAGAAACGGTTCAGACGCTATATTCAAAGTAGTGGAAGGGTATTTTTGATTTCTTAAAATTTCGAAGATTTAAACAGCTGTATCTTATCTTCTAGTTGGCGTATTTAGGATTTCTTTGGCTCCCTACAAGCGCGAAACTCTCCTCTTTCGATTGATTTCATTCGGGTTTTTCGGAGAGAAACGGTTCAGACGCTATATTAAAAGTAGTGGAAGGGTATTTTTGATTTTTTAAAATATCGAAGTTTTTAAAACACTGTATCTTATCTTCTGGTAGGCGTATTTAGGGTTTTTTGGTTCCGTACAAGCGCGAAACTCTCCTCTTTTGACTGATTTCATACGGGTTTTTCTGAGAGGAACGGTTCAGACGCTATATTCAAAATAGTGGAAGGGTATTTTTGATTTTTTAAAATTTCGAAGTCTTTAAACCGCTGTATCTTATCTTCTAGTAGGCGTATTTAGGATTTTTTGGCTCATTTCAAGCGCGAAACTCTCCTCTTTCGAAAAATTTCATTCGGGTTTTTCGGAGAGAAACGGTTCAGACGCTATATTCAAGGTAGTGGAAGGGTATTTTTGATTTTTTAAAATTTCGAATTTTTTAAACCGCTGTATCTTATCTTCTTGTAGGCGTATTTAGGATTTTTTGGCTCCTTACAAGCGCGAAACTCTCCTCTTTCGTCGGATTTCATTCGGGTTTTTCGGAAAGGAACGGTTCAGATGATATATTCAAAATAATGGAAGGGTATTTTTGATTTTTTAAAATTTCGAAGTTTTTAAACCGCTCTATCTTATCTTCTAGTAGGCGTATTTAGGATTTTTTGAGCTCATTTCAAGCGCGAAACACTCCTCTTTCGACTTATTTCATTCGGGTTTTTCGGAGAGAAACGGTTCAGACGCCATTTTCAAAACAGTGGAAGGGTATTTTTTATTTTTTAAAATTTCGAAGTATTTAAACCGCTGTATCTTATCTTCTGGTAGGCGTATTTAGGATTTTTTTGGCTCCTTACAAGCGCGAAACTCTCCTGTTTCGATTGATTTCATTCGGGTTTTTCGGAGAGAAACGGTTCAGACGCTATATTCAAAGTAGTGGAAGGGTATTTTTGATTTTTTAAAATTTCGAAGTTTTTAAACCGTTGTACCTTATCTTCTAGAAGGCGTATTTAGTATTTTTTTGGCTCATTTCAAGCGCGAAACTCTCCTCTTTCAACTTATTTCATTCGGGTTTTTCGGAGAGAAACGGTTCAGACGCTACATTCAAAATAGTGGAAGGGTATTTTTTATTTTTTAAAATTTCGAAGTATTTAAACCGCTGTATCTTATCTACTAGTAGGCGTATTTAGGATTTTTTTGGCTCCTTACAAGCGCGAAACTCTCCTGTTTCGATTGATTTCATTCGGGTTTTTCGGAGAGAAACGGTTCAAACGCTATAATCAAGGTAGTGGAAGGGTATATTTGATTTTTTAAAATTTCGAAGTTTTTAAACAGCTGTATCTTATCATCTAGTAGGCGTATTTAGGATTTTTTCGGCTCCCTACAAGCGCGAAACTCTCCTCTTTCGAATCATCTCATTCGGAGAGAAACGGTTCAGACGCTATATTCAAAATAGTGGATGGGTATTTTTGATTTTTTAAAATTTCGAAGTATTTAAACCGCTGTATCTTATCATCTAGTGGGTGTATATAGGATTTTTTTTGCTCCTTACAAGCGCGAAACTCTCCTCTTTCGATTGATATCATTTGGGTTTTTCGGAGAGAAACGGTTCAGACGCTATATTCAAAGTAGTGGAAGGGGATTTTTGATTTTTTAAAATTTCGAAGATTTAAACAGCTGTATCTTATCTTCTAGTTGGCGTATTTAGGATTTTTTTGGCTCCCTACAAGCGCGAAACTCTCCTCTTTCGATTGATTTCATTCGGGTTTTTCGGAGAGAAACGGTTCAGACGCTATATTCAAAGTAGTGGAAGGGTATTTTTGATTATTAAAATATCGAAGTTTTTAAAACACTGTATCTTATCTTCTGGTAGGCGTATTTAGGATTTTTTTTGCTCCTTACAAGCGCGATACTCTCGTCTTTCGAACCATTTCATTCGGGTTTTCCGGAGAGGAACGGTTCAGACGCTACATTCAAAATACTGGAAGGGTACTTTTGTTTTTTTAAAATTTCGGAGTTTTAAACCGCTGTATCTTATCTTCTAGTAGGCGTATTTAGTATTTTTTGCGATCATTTCAAGCGCAAAACACTCCTCCTTCGAAAAATTTCATTCGGGTTTTTCGGAGAGAAACGGTTAAGATGCTATATTCAAAATAGTGGAAGGGTATTTTTGATTTTTTAAAATTTCGAAGATTTCATACCGCTGTATCATATATTCTAGTAGGCGTATTTAGGATTTTTTTGGCTCCCTACAAGCGCGAAACTCTCCTCTTTTGACTGATTTCATTCGGGTTTTTCGGAGAGAAACGGTTCAGACACTATATTAAAAACAGTGGAAGGGTATCCTTGATTTTTTAAAATTTCGTAATTTTTAAACCGCTGTATCTTATCTTCTAGTAGGCGTGTTTAGGATTTTTTTTCTCATTTCAAGCGCGAAACTCTCCTCTTTCGACTGATTTCATTCGGGTTTTTCGGAGAGAAACGGTTCAGACGCTATATATAAAATAGTGGAAGGGTATCTTTGATTTTTTAAAATTTCGATGATTCAAACCGCTGTATCTTATCTTCTAGTAGGCGTATTTAGGATTTTTTTGGCTCCTTACAAGCGCGAAGCTCTCCTCTTTCGACGCATTTCATTCGGGTTTTTCTGAGACGAATGGTTCAGATGCTATATTCAAAATAGTGGAAGGGTATTTTTGATTTTTTAAAATTTCGAAGATTTAAACAGCTGTATCTTATCTTCTAGTTGGCGTATTTAGGATTTTTTTGGCTCCCTACAAGCGCGAAACTCTTCTCTTTAGAAGCATTTCATTTTGGTTTTTCGGAGAGAAACGGTTCAGACGCTATTTTAAAAACAGTGGAAGGGTATTTTTGATTTTTTAAAATTTCGTAATTTTTAAACCGCTCTATCTTATCTTCTAGAAGTCGTATTTAGGATTTTTTAGCTCATTTCAAGCGCGAAACACTCCTCTTTCGAATCATTTCATTCGGGTTTTCCGGAGAGGAACGGTTCAGACGCTACATTGAAAATACTGGAAGGGTATTTTTGTTTTTTTAAAATTTCGAAGTCTTTAAACCGCTGTATCTTATCTTCTAGTAGGCGTATTTAGTATTTTTTGCGCTCATTTCAAGCGCGAAACACTCCTCCTTCGAATCATTTCATTCGGGTTTTTCGGTGAGAAACGGTTAAGACGCTATATTCAAATTAGTGGAAGGGTATTTTTGATTTTTTAAAATTTCGAAGTTTTCATACCGCTGAATCCTATATTCCAGTAGGCGTATTTAGGATTTTTTGGCTCCTTACAAGCGCGAAACTCTCCTCTTTCAACTGTTTTCGTTCGGGTTTTTCGGAGAGAAACTGTTCAGACGCTATATTCAAGGGTATTTTTGATTTTTTAAAATTTCGAAGTTTTTAAACCGCTGTATCTTGTCTTCTAGTAGGCGTATTTATGATTTTTTGGCTCCTTACAAGCGCGAAACTCTCCTCTTTCGTCGGATTTCATTCGGGTTTTTCGGAGAAGAACGGTTCAGACGATATATTGAAAATAATGAAAGGGTATTTTTGATTTTTTAAAATTTCGAAGTATTTAAACCGCTGTATCTTATCTTCTAGTAGGCGTATTTAGGATTTTTTTAGCTCATTTCAAGCGCGAAATTCTCCTCTTTCGAACCATTTCATTCGGGTTTTTCGGATAGAAACGGTTCAGACGCTATATTCAAAGAAGTGGTAGGGTATTTTTGATTTTTTTAAAATATCGAAGATTTAAACCGCTGTATATTATCTTCTAGTAGGCGTATTTAGGATTTTTTTGGCTCCCTACAAGCGCGAAACTCTCCTCTTTTGACTGATTTTATTCGGGTTTTTCGGAGAGAAACGTTTCAGACACTATATTAAAAACAGTGGAAGGGTATTCTTGATTTTTTAAAATTTCGTAATATTTAAACCGCTGTATCTTATCTTCTAGTAGGCGTATTTAGGATTTTTTTGGCTCCTTACAAGCGCGAAGCTCTCCTCTTTCGACGCATTTCATTCGGGTTTTTCTGAGACGAACGGTTCAGACGCTATATTCAAAATAGTGGAAGGGTATTTTTGATTTTTTAAAATTTCGAAGTTTTTAAACCGCTGTATCTTATCCTCTAGTAGGCGTATTTAGGATCTTTTTGGCTCATTTCAAGCGCGAAACTCTCCTCTTTCGACTTATTTCATTCGGGTTTTTCGGAGAGAAACGGTTCAGACGCCATATTCAAAATAGTGGAAGGGTATTTTTTATTTTTTAAAATTTCGAAGTATTTAAACCGCTGTATCTTATCTTCTAGTAGGCGTATTTAGGATTTTATTAGCTCATTTCAAGCGCGAAATTCTCCTCTTTCGAACCATTTCATTCGGGTTTTTCGGATAGAAACGGTTCAGACGCTATATTCAAAGAAGTGGTAGGGTATTTTTGATTTTTTAAAATTTCGAAGATTTAAACCGCTGTATATTATCTTCTAGTAGGCGTATTTAGGATTTTTTTGGCTCCCTACAAGCGCGAAACTCTCCTCTTTTGACTGATTTTATTCGGGTTTTTCGGAGAGAAACGTTTCAGACACTATATTAAAAACAGTGGAAGGGTATTCTTGATTTTTTAAAATTTCGTAATATTTAAACCGCTGTATCTTATCTTCTAGTAGGCGTATTTAGGATTTTTTTGTCTCCTTACAAGCGCGAAACTCTCCTCTTTCGACTCATTTCATTCGGGTTTTTCTGAGACGAACGGTTCAAACGCTATATTCAAAATAGTGGAAGGGTATTTTTGATTTTTTAAAATTTCGAATTTTTTAAACCGCTGTATCTTATCCTCTAGTAGGCGTATTTAGGATCTTTTTGGCTCATTTCAAGCGCGAAACTCTCCTCTTTCGACTTATTTCATTCGGGTTTTTCGGAGAGAAACGGTTCAGACGCCATATTCAAAATAGTGGAAGGGTATTTTTTATTTTTTAAAATTTCGAAGTATTTAAACCGCTGTATCTTATCTTCTAGTAGGCGTATTTAGGATTTTTTTAGCTCATTTCAAGCGCGAAATTCTCCTCTTTCGAACCATTTCATTCGGGTTTTTCGGATAGAAACGGTTCAGACGCTATATTCAAAGAAGTGGAAGGGTATTTTCGATTTTTTAAAATTTCGACGTATTTAAACCGCTGTATCTTATCTTTTAGTAGGCGTATTTAGGATTTTTTTGGCTCCCTACAAGCGCGAAACTCTCCTCTTTTGACTGATTTTATTCGGGTTTTTCGGAGAGAAACGTTTCAGACACTATATTAAAAACAGTGGAAGGGTATTCTTGATTTTTTAAAATTTCGTAATATTTAAACCGCTGTATCATATCTTCTAGTAGGCGTATTTAGGATTTTTTTGGCATATTTCAAGCGCGAAACTCTCCTCTTTCTTCTGATTTCATTCGGGTTTTTCGGAGCGGAACGGTTCAGACGCTATATTCAAAATAGTGGAAGGGTATTTTTGATTCTTTAAAATTTCGGGATATTTAAACCGCTGTATCTTATCTTCTAGTAGGCGTATTTAGGATTTTTTTGGGTCTATTCAAGCGCGAATCTCTCCTCATTCGACTCATTTCATTCGGGTTTTTCGGAGAGAAACGGTTCAGAAGCTATATTCAAAATAGTGGAAGGGTATTTTTGATTTTTTAAAATTTGAAGTTTTTAAACCGCTGTATTTTATCTTCTAGTAGGCGTATTTAGGATTTTTTTGGCTCCCTATAAGCGCGAAACTCTCCTCTTTCGAATCATTTCATTCGAGTTTTTCGGAGAGAAACGGTTCAGACGCTATATTCATAATAGTGCAAGGGTATTTTTGATTTTTTAAAATTTCGAAGTGTTTAAACCGCTGTATCATATCTTCTAGTAGGCGTATTTAGGATTTTTTTGGCTCCTTACAAGCGCGAAACTCTCCTCTTTCGACAGATTTCATTCGGGTTTTTCGGAGAGAGACGGTTCAGACGCTACATTCAAAAGAGTGGAAGGGTATTTTTGATTTTTTAAAATTTCGACGTCTTTAAACCGCTGTATCTTATCTTTTAGTAGGCGTATTTAGAATTTTTTTGGCTCCCAACAAGCGCGAAACCCTCCTCTTTGTATCATTTCATTCGAGTTTTTCGGAGAGAAACGGTTCAGACGCTACATTCAAAATAGTGGAAGAGTATTCTTGATTTTTTAAAATTTCGGAATTTTTAAACCGCTGTATCTTATATTCTAGTAGGCGTGTTTATGATTTTTTTGGCTTATTTCAAGCGCGAAACTCTCCTCTTTCGACTGATTTCATTCGAGTTTTTCGGAGAGAAACGGTCCAGACGCTATATTCAAAATAGTGCAAGGGTATTATTGATTTTTTAAAATTACGAATATTTAAACCGCTGTATCTTATCTTCTAGTAGGCGTATTTAGGATTTTTTTGGGTCATTTCAAGCGCGAATCTCTCCTCTTTCGACTCATTTCATTCGGGTTTATCGGAGAGAAACGTTTCAGACGCTATATTCAAAATATTGGAAGGGTATTTTTGATTCTTTAAAATTTCGGGATATTTAAACCGCTGTATCTTATCTTCTAGTAGGCGTATTTAGGATTTTTTTGGCTCATTTCAAGCGCGAAACTCTCCTCTTTCGACTGAATTCATTCGGGTTTTTCGGAGAGAAACGGTTCAGACGCTATATTCAAAAGAGTGGAAGGGTATTTTTGATTTTTTAAAATTCGGAGTTTTTAAACCGCTGTATCTTATCTTCTAGTAGTCGTATTTAGGATTTTTTCAGCTCATTTCAAGCGCGAAACTCTCCTCGACTCGTTTCATTCGAGTTTTTCGGAGAGAAACGGTTCAGACGCTACATTCAAAATACTGGAAGGGTATTTTTGTTTTTTTAAAATTTCGAAGTCTTTAAACCGCTGTATCTTATCTTCTAGTAGGCGTAATTATGATTTTTTTGGCTCATTTCAAGCGCGAAACTCTCATCTTTCGAGTGATATCATTCGGGTTTTTCGGAGAGAAACGGTACAGACGCTATATTTAAAGAAGTGGAAGGGTATTTTTGATTCTTTAAAATTTCGGGATTTTTAAACCGCTATATCTTATCTTCTAGTAGGCGTATTTAGGATTTTTTCAGCTCATTTCAAGCACGAAACTCTCCTCGATTCGTTTCATTGGAGTTTTTCGGAGAGAAACGGTTCAGACGCTATATTCAAAGAAGTGGAAGGGTATTTTTGATTCTTTGAAATTTCGGGATTTTTAAACCGCTGTATCTTATCTTCTAGTAGCCGTAATAAGGATTTTTTTCGCTCATTTCAAGCGCGAAACTCTCCTCTTTCGACTGAATTCATTCGGGTTTTTGGGAGAGAGACGGTTCAGACGCTATTTTAAAAACAGTGGAAGGGTATTTTTGATTTTTTAAAATTTCGTAATTTTTAAACCACTGTATCTTATCTTCTAGTAGCCGTAATAAGGATTTATTTGGCTCATTTCAAGCGCGAAACTCTCCTCTTTCGACTGAATTCATTCGGGTTTTTGGGAGAGAGACGGTTCAGACGCTATATTCAAAAGAGTGGAAGGGTATTTTTGATTTTTTAAAATTTCGAAGTTTTTAAACCACTGTATCTTATCTTCTAGTAGGCGTATTTAGGATTTTTTTGGCTCCTTACAAGCGCGAAACTCTCCTCTTTCGAGGGATTTTATTCGGGTTTTTCGGAGAGGAACGGTTCAGACGCTATATTCAAAATAGTGGAAAGGTATTTTTGTTTTTTAAAATTTCGGGATATTTAAACCGCTGTATCTTATCATCTAGTAGGCGTATTTAGGATTTTTGTGGGTCATTTCATGCGCGAAACTCTCCTCTTTCGTCTTATTTCATTCGGGTTTTTCGGAGAGAAACGTTTCAGAAGCTATATTCAAAATAGTGGAAGGGTATTTTTGATTTTTTAAAATTTCGAAGTATTTAAACCTCGCTATTTTATCTTCTTAGAGGCGTATTTAGAATTTTTTTGGCTCCTTACAAGCGCGAAGCTCTCCTATTTCGAATCATTTCATTCGGGTTTTTCGGAGAGAAACGGTTCAACCGCTATATTCAAAATAGTACAAGGGTATTTTTGATTTTTTAAAATTTCGAAGTTTTTAAACCGCTGTATCTTATCTTCTAGTAGGCGTATTTAGGATTTTATTGGCTCCTTACAAGCGCGATACTCTCCTCTTTCGACTGAATTCATTCGGGTTTTTCGGAGAGAAACGGTTCAGACGCTATATTCAAAAGAGTGGAAGGGTATTTTTGATTTTTTAAAATTTCGAAGTTTTTAAACCTCTGTATCTTATCTTCTAGTAGGCGTATTTAGGATTTTTTTCGTTCCTTACAAGCGCGATACTCTCCTCTTTCGACTGATTTCATTCGGGCTTTTCGGAGAGAAACGGTTCAGACGCTATATTCAAAAGAGTGGAAGGGTATTTTTGATTTTTTAAAATTTCGAAGTTTTTAAACCGCTGTATCCTATCTTCTAGTAGGCGTATTTAGGATTTTTTTGGCTCATCTCAAGCGCGAAACTCTCCTCTTTCGAATCATTTCATTCGGGTTTTTCGGAGAGAAACGGTTCAGACGCTATATTCATAATAGTGCAAGGGTATTTTTGATTTTTTAAATTTTCGAAGTTTTAAACCGCTGTATCTTATCTTCTAGTAGGCGTATTTAGGATTTTTTTGGGTCCTTACAAGCGCGAAACTCTCCTCTTTCGACTGATTTCATTCGGGTTTTTCGGAGAGAAACGGTTCAGACGCTACATTCAAAAGATTGGAAGGGTATTTTTGATTTTTTAAAATTTCGACGTCTTTAAACCGCTGTATCTTATCTTCTAGTAGGCGTATTTAGGATTTTTTCAGCTCATTTCAAGCACGAAACTCTCCTCGATTCGTTTCATTGGAGTTTTTCGGAGAGAAACGGTTCAGACGCTATCTTCTTAAAAGTCTAAGGGAATCTTTGATTTTTTAAAATTTCGAAGATTTTAAACCGCTGTATCTTATCTTCTAGTAGGCGTATTTAGGATTTCTTAGGATCATTTCAAGCGCAAAACTTTCCTCTTTCGAATCATTTCATTCGGGTTTTTCGGAGAGAAACGGTTAGGACTATATATTCAAATTAGTGGAATTGTATTTTGATTTTTTAAAATTTCGAAGTCATTAAACCGCTGTATCTTATCTACTAGTAGGCGTATTTACTATTTTTTGGGCTCATTTCAAGCGCGAAACACTCCTCTTTCGACTCATTTCATTCGGGTTTTTCGGAGAGAAACGTTTCAGACGCTATATTCAAAATATTGGAAGGGAGTTTTTGATTCTTTAAAATTTCGGGATATTTAAACCGCTGTATCTTATCTTCTAGTAGGCGTATTTAGGATTTTTTTGGGTCATTTCAAGCGCGAAACTCTCCTCTTTCGTCTTATTTCATTCGGGTTTTTCGGAGAGAAACGTTTCAGAAGCTATATTCAAAATAGTGGAAGGGTATTTTTGATTTTTTAAAATTTCGAAGTATTTAAACCACGCTATTTTATCTTCTTGGAGGCGTATTTAGAATTTTTTTGGCTCCTTACAAGCGCGAAGCTCTCCTCTTTCGAATCCTTTCGTTCGGGTTTTTCGGAGAGAAACGGTTCAGACGCTATATTCAAAATAGTGGAAGGGTATTTTTTATTTTTTAAAATTTCGTAGTATTTAAACCGCTGTATCTTATCTTCTGGTAGGCGTATTTAGGATTTTTTGGGCTCATTTCAAGCGCGAAACTCTCCTCTTTCGACTCATTTCATTCGGGTTTTTCGGAGAGAAACGGTTAAGACGCTATATTCAAATTAGTGGAAGGGTATTTTTGATTTTTTAAAATTTCTAAGTCATTAAACCGCTGTATCTTATCTTCTAGTAGCCGTAATAAGGATTTTTTTGGCTCATTTCAAGCGCGAAACTCTCCTCTTTCGACTGAATTCATTCGGGTTTTTCGGAGAGAGACGGTTCAGACGCTATATTCAAAAGAGTGGAAGGGTATTTTTGATTTTTTAAAATTTCGAAGTTTTTAAACCACTGTATCTTATCTTCTAGTAGGCGTATTTAGGATTTCTTTGGCTCCTTACAAGCGCGAAACTCTCCTCTTTCGAGGGATTTTATTCGGGTTTTTCGGAGAGGAACGGTTCAGACGCTATATTCAAAATAGTGGAAAGGTATTTTTGTTTTTTAAAATTTCGGGATATTTAAACCGCTGTATCTTATCATCTAGTAGGCGTATTTAGGATTTTTTTGGGTTATTTCATGCGCGAAACTCTCCTCTTTCGTCTTATTTCATTCGGGTTTTTCGGGGAGAAACGTTTCAGAAGCTATATTCAAAATAGTGGAATGGTATTTTTGATTTTTTAAAATTTCGAAGTATTTAAACCACGCTATTTTATCTTCTTGGAGGCGTATTTAGAATTTTTTTGGCTCATTACAAGCGCGAAGCTCTCCTATTTCGAATCATTTCATTCGGGTTTTTCGGAGAGAAACGGTTCAGCCGCTATATTCAAAATAGTGCAAGGGTATTTTTGATTTTTTAAAATTTCGAAGTTTTTAAACCGCTGTATCTTATCTTCTAGTAGGCGTATTAAGGACTTTTTTGACTCTTTACAAGCGCGAAACTATCCTATTCCGAACCATTTCATTCGGGTTTTTCGGATAGAAACGGTTGAGACGCTATATTCAAAAGAGTGGAAGGGTATTTATGATTTTTTAAAATTTCGAAGTTTTTAAACCGTTGTATCTTATCTTCTAGTAGGCGTATTTAGGATTTCTTAGGATCATTTCAAGCGCGAAACTCTCCTCTTTCGACTGATTTCACTCAGGTTTTTCGGAGAGAAACGGTTCAGACGCTATATGTAAAGAAGTCGAAGGGTATTTTTGATTCTTTGAAATTTCGGGATTTTTAAATCGCTATATCTTATCTTCTAGTAGGCGTATTTAGGATTTTTTTGGCTCCTTACAAGCGCGAAACTCTCCTCTTTCGACGGATTTCATTCGGGTTTTTCGGAGAGAAACGGTTCAGACGCTATATTCAAAATAGTGGAAAGGTATTTTTGTTTTTTAAAATTTCGGAATTTTTAAACCTCTGTATCTTATCTTCTAGTAGGCGTATTTAGGATTTTTTTGGCTCCTTACAATCGCGGAACTCTCCTCTTTCGACTGATTTCATTCGGGTTTTTCGGAGAGAAACGGTTAGGACTATATATTCAAATTAGTGGAAGGGTATTTTTGATTTTTTAAAATTTCGAAATCATTAAACCGCTGTATCTTATCTACTAGTAGGCGTATTTACTATTTTTTGGGCTCATTTCAAGCGCGAAACACTCCTCCTTCGACTCATTTCATTCGGGTTTTTCGGAGAGAAACGTTTCAGACGCTATATTCAAAATATTGGAAGGGTATTTTTGATTCTTTAAAATTTCGGGATATTTAAACCGCTGTATCTTATCATCTAGTAGGCGTATTTAGGATTTTTTTGGGTCATTTCATGCGCGAAACTCTCCTCTTTCGTCTTATTTCATTCGGGTTTTTCGGAGAGAAACGTTTCAGAAGCTATATTCAAAATAGTGGAAGGGTATTTTTGATTTTTTAAAATTTCGAAGTATTTAAACCACGCTATTTTATCTTCTTAGAGGCGTATTTAGAATTTTTTTGGCTCCTTACAAGCGCGAAGCTCTCCTATTTCGAATCATTTCATTCGGGTTTTTCGGAGAGAAACGGTTCAGCCGCTATATTCAAAATAGTGCAAGGGTATTTTTGATTTTTTAAAATTTCGAAGTTTTTAAACCGCTGTATCTTATCTTCTAGTAGGCGTATTTAGGATTTTATTGGCTCCTTACAAGCGCGATACTCTCCTCTTTCGACTGAATTCATTCGGGTTTTTCGGAGAGAAACGGTTCAGACGCTATATTCAAAAGAGTGGAAGGGTATTTTTGATTTTTTAAAATTTCGAAGTTTTTAAACCACTGTATCTTATCTTCTAGTAGGCGTATTTAGGATTTTTTTCGCTCCTTACAAGCGCGATACTCTCCTCTTTCGACTGATTTCATTCGGGCTTTTCGGAGAGAAACGGTTCAGACGCTATATTCAAAAGAGTGGAAGGGTATTTTTGATTTTTTAAAATTTCGAAGTTTTTAAACCGCTGTATCCTATCTTCTAGTAGGCGTATTTAGGATTTTTTTGGCTCATCTCAAGCGCGAAACTCTCCTCTTTCGAATCATTTCATTCGGGTTTTTCGGAGAGAAACGGTTCAGACGCTATATTCAAAATAGTGCAAGGGTATTTTTGATTTTTTAAATTTTCGAAGTTTTAAACCGCTGTATCTTATCTTCTAGTAGGCGTATTTAGGATTTTTTTGGGTCCTTACAAGCGCGAAACTCTCCTCTTTCGACTGATTTCATTCGGGTTTTTCGGAGAGAAACGGTTCAGACGCTACATTCAAAAGAGTGGAAGGGTATTTTTGATTTTTTAAAATTTCGACGTCTTTAAACCGCTGTATCTTATCTTCTAGTAGGCGTATTTAGGATTTTTTCAGCTCATTTCAAGCACGAAACTCTCCTCGATTCGTTTCATTGGAGTTTTTCGGAGAGAAACGGTTCAGACGCTATCTTCTTAAAAGTCTAAGGGAATCTTTGATTTTTTAAAATTTCGAAGATTTTAAACCGCTGTATCTTATCTTCTAGTAGGCGTATTTAGGATTTCTTAGGATCATTTCAAGCGCAAAACTTTCCTCTTTCGAATCATTTCATTCGGGTTTTTCGGAGAGAAACGGTTAGGACTATATATTCAAATTAGTGGAAGGGTATTTTGATTTTTTAAAATTTCGAAGTCATTAAACCGCTGTATCTTATCTACTAGTAGGCGTATTTACTATTTTTTGGGCTCATTTCAAGCGCGAAACACTCCTCTTTCGACTCATTTCATTCGGGTTTTTCGGAGAGAAACGTTTCAGACGCTATATTCAAAATATTGGAAGGGTATTTTTGATTCTTTAAAATTTCGGGATATTTAAACCGCTGTATCTTATCTTCTAGTAGGCGTATTTAGGATTTTTTTGGGTCATTTCAAGCGCGAAACTCTCCTCTTTCGTCTTATTTCATTCGGGTTTTTCGGAGAGAAACGTTTCAGAAGCTATATTCAAAATAGTGGAAGGGTATTTTTGATTTTTTAAAATTTCGAAGTATTTAAACCACGCTATTTTATCTTCTTGGAGGCGTATTTAGAATTTTTTTGGCTCCTTACAAGCGCGAAGCTCTCCTCTTTCGAATCCTTTCGTTCG
>NW_028256893.1:0-3056 GCF_048593485.1 Apis florea
TTTTTGGTAAAGAAACGGCTCAGATGCTATATTCAAAATAGTGGAAGGATATTTTTAATATTTTTAAAATTCAGGGTATTTAAGCCGCAGTATCTTATCTTCTCGTAGTCGTATATAGGATTTTTTTGGCACATTTAAAGCGCGAAACTATCCTCTTTCGAGTATATCATACGGGTTTTTTTGGAGAGAAACGGTTCAGACGCTATATTCATAAAAATGGAAGTTTATTTTTGATTTTTTAAAATATCGGAGTTTTTACACCGCTGTATCTTGTCTTCTAGTAGGCTTATTTCGGATTTTTTCAGCTCATTTCAAGCGGGAAAGTCTCCTCTTTCGAGTCATTTCATTCGGGTTTTTCGGGAGAGAAACGGTTCAGACGCTATATTCAAAATTGTGAAAGGGTATTTTTGATTTCTAAAATTTCGGAGTCTTTAAACCGCTGGATCTTATCTTCTAGTAGGCGTATTTAGGATTTTTCGGCTCATTTCAAACGCGAAACTCACCTCTTTCGAATCATTTTATTTGAGTTTATAGGAGATAAACGGTTAGGACCGTATCTTCAAAAGAGTAGAAGGGTATTTTTGATTTTTTAAAATTTTGGATTTTTTAAACCGCAGTTTCTTATCTTTTAGTTGGAATATTTAGGATTACTTTGGCACATTTCAAGCGCGAAACTCTCCTCCTTCGAATCATTTTATTCGGGTTTTTCGGAGAGAAACCGTTCAGACGCTATATTCAATATAGTGGAAGGGTATTGTTTATTTTTTAAAATTTCGGGGTATTTAAACCGCTGTGTCTTATCTTCTAGTAGGCGTTTTTAGGATTTTTTTTGCTCATTTCAAGCGCGAAACTCTCCTCGGTCGAATCATTTCACTCTGGTTTTTCGGAGAGGAACAATTCAGACGCTATATTCAAAATAGTGGAAGGATATTTTTGATTTTTTAAATTTTCGATGTCTTTAAACCGCTGTATCTTATCTTCCTGTCGGCGAATTTAGTATTTTTTTGGCTCATTTCAAGCACGAAACACTCCTCTTTCGACTCATTTCATTCGGATTTTTCGGAGAGAAACGGTTCAGACGATATATTCAAAACAGTGGAAGGGTATTTTTGATTTTTTAAAATTTCGAAGATTTTAAACCGCTGTATCTTATCTTCTAGTAGGCGTATTTAGGATTTTTTTGGCTCCCTACAAGCGCGAAACCCTCCTCTTTCGAATCATTTCATTCGGGTTTTTCGGAGAGAAACGGTTCAGACGCTATATTCAAAATAGTGGAAGGGTATTTTTGATTTTTTAAAATTTCGGAATTTTTAAACCGCTGTATCTTATATTCTAGTAGGCGTGTTTATGATTTTTTCGGCCCATTTCAAGCGCGAAACTCTCCTCCGAGTCATTTCATTCGGGTTTTTCGGAGAGAAACGGTTCAGACGCTATATTCAATATAGTGCAAGGGTATTTTTGATTTTTTAAAATTTCGAAGTTTTTAAACCGCTGTATCTTATCTTCTAGTAGGCGTATTTAGGATTTTTTTGGCTCCTCACAAGCGCGAAACTCTCCTCTTTCGACTGATTTCATTCGGGTTTTCCGGAGAGAAACGGTTCAGACGCAATATATAAAATAGTGGAAGGGTATTTTTGATTTTTTAAAATTTCGGAATTTTTAAACCGCTGTATCTTATCTTCTAGTAGGCGAATTTAGTATTTTTTTGGCTCATTTCAAGCACGAAACACTCCTCTTTCGACTCATTTCATTCGGGTTTTTCGGAGAGAAACGGATCAGACGATATATTCAAATTAGTGGAAGGGTATTTTTGATTTTTTAAAATTTCGAAGTCTTTAAACCGTTGTATCCTATCTTCTAGTAGGCGTATTTAGGATTTTTTTTGCCCATTTCAAGCGCGAAACACTCCTCTTTCGACTCATTTCATTCGGGTTTTTCGGAGAGAAACGGTTCAGACGCTATATTCAAAAGAGTGGACGGGTATTTTTGATTTTTTAAAATTTCGAAGCTTTTAAACCACTGTATCTTATCTTCTGGTAGGCGTATTTAGGATTTTTTCAGCTCATTTCAAGCGCGAAACTCTCCTCTTTTAACACATTTGATACGGCTTTTTGGTAGAGAAGTGGTTTAGTCGCTATCTTCAAAATAGTGGAAGAGTATTTTTGATTTTTTAAAATTTCGGTGTATTTAAACCTCTGTATCTTATCTTCTAGTAAACGTATTTAGGATTTTTTGGACTCATTTAAAGCGCGAAATTCTCCTCTTTCGACGCATTTCATTCGGGTTTTTCGGAGAGAAACGGTTCAGACGCTATATTCAAAATAGTGGAAGGGTATTATTGATTTTTTAAAATTTCGAAGTATTTAAACCGCTGTATCTTATCTTCTAGTAGGCGTATTTAGGATTTTTTGGACTCATTTCAAGCGCGAAACTCTCATCTTTCGAGTGATATCATTCGGGTTTTTCGGAGAGAAACGGTTCAGACGCTATATTCAAAATAGTGGAAGGATGTTTTTGATTTTTTGTAATTTCGGACTTTTGAAACCGCTGTATCTTATCTTCTAGTAGGCGTATTTAGGATTTTTTTTGCCCATTTCAAGCGCGAAACACTCCTCTTTCGACTCATTTCATTCGGGTTTTTCGGAGAGAAACGGTTCAGACGCTATATTCAAAAGAGTGGAAGGGTATTTTTGATTTTTTAAAATTTCGAAGTTTTTAAACCGCTGAATCTTATCTTCTAGTAGGCGTATTTAGGATATTTTGGCTCCTTACAAGCGCGAAACTCTCCTCTTTCGACTCATTTCGTTCGGGTTTTTCGGAGAGAAACGGTTCAGACGCAATATTCAAATTAGTGGAAGGGTATTTTTGATTTTTTAAAATTTCGAAGTTTTTAAACCGCTGAATCTTATCTTCTAGTAGGCGTATTTAGGATATTTTGGCTCCTTACAAGCGCGAAACTCTCCTCTTTCGAACCATTTCATTCAGGTTTTTCGGAGAGAAACGGTTCAGACGCTATATTAAAAAGAGTGGAAGGGTATTTTTGATTTTTTAAAATT
>NW_028256894.1:0-20337 GCF_048593485.1 Apis florea
GTAGGCGTGTTTAGGATACTTTTGGCTCATTTCAAGCGCGAAATTCTCCTCTTTAGAATCGTTTCATTATGGTTTTTCGGAGAGAAACGGTTGAGACGCTATATTCAAAATAGTGGAAGGGTATTTTTGATTTTTTAAAATTTCGAAGTTTTCAAACCGCTGTATCTTATCTTCTAGTAGGAGTATTAAGGATTTTTTTGGCTCATTACAAGCGCGAAACTCTCCTCTTTCGACTGATTTCGTTCGGGTTTTTCGGAGAGAAACAGTTTAGATGCTATATTTAAAATAGTGGAAGGATATTTTTGATTTTTTAAAATTTCGGAATTTTTAAACCGCTGTATCTTATCTTCTAGTAGGCGTATTTAGGATTTTTTTGGCTCCCTACAAGCGCGAAAACCACCTCTTTCGAATCATTTCATTCGGGTTTTTCGGAGAGAAACGGTTCAGACGCTATATTTAAAATAGTGGAAGGGTATTTTTTATTTTTTAAAATTTCGAAGTATTTAAACCGCTGTATCTTATCTTCTAGTAGGCGTATTTAGGATTTTTTTTGCTCCCTACAAGCGCGAAACTCTCCTCTTTCGAATCATTTCATTCGGAGAGAAGCGGTTGAGACGCTATATTCAAAATAGTGGAAGGGTATTTTTGATTTTTTAAAATTTCGAAGTTTTCAAACCGCTGTATCTTATCTTCTAGTAGGCGTATTAAGGATTTTTTTGGCTCCTTACAAGCGCGAAACTCTCCTCTTTCGACTGATTTCGTTCGGGTTTTTCGGAGAGAAACAGTTTAGATGCTATATTTAAAATAGTGGAAGGATATTTTTAATTTTTTAAAATTTCGGAATTTTTAAACCGCTGTATCTTATCTTCTAGTAGGCGTATGTAGGATTTTTTTGGCTCACTACAAGCGCGAAAACCACCTCTTTCGAATCATTTCATTCGGGTTTTTCGGAGAGAAACGGTGGAGACGCTATATTCAAAATAGTGGAAGGGTATTTTTTATTTTTTAAAATTTCGAAGTATTTAAACCGATGTATCTTATCTTCTAGTAGGCGTATTTAGGATTTTTTTGGCTCCCTACAAGCGCGAAACTCTCCTCTTTCGAATCATTTCATTCGGAGAGAAAAGGTTCAGACGCAATATTCAAAAGAGTGGAAGGCTATTTTTGATTCTTTAAAATTTCGCGATTTTTAAACCGCTGTATCTTATCTTGTAGTAGGCATATTTAGGATTTTTTTAGCTCATTACAAGCGCGAAACTCTCCTCTTTCGACTGATTTCGTTCGGGTTTTTCGGAGAGAAACAGTTAAGATGCTATATTTAAAATAGTGGAAGGATATTTTTGATTTTTTAAAATTTCGGAATTTTTAAACCGCTGTATCTTATCTTCTAGTAGGCATATTTGGATTTTTTTGGCTCCCTACAAGCGCGAAAACCACCTCTTTCGAATCATTTCATTCGGGTTTTTCGGAGAGAAACGGTGCAGACGCTCTATTCAAAATAGTGGAAGGGTATTTTTTATTTTTTAAAATTTCGAAGTATTTAAACCGCTGTATCTTATCTTCTAGTAGGCGTATTTAGGATTTTTTTGGCTCCCTACAAGCGCGAAACTCTCCTCTTTCGAATCATTTCATTCGGAGAGAAACGGTTCAGACGCTATTTTAAAAATAGTGGAAGGGTGTTTTTGATTTTTTAAAATTTCGTAATTTTTAAACCGCTCTATCTTATCTTCTGGTAGGCGTATTTAGGATTTTTTGAGCTCATTTCAAGCGCGAAACAATCCTCTTTCGAATCATTTCATTCGGGTTTTTCGGAGAGAAACGGTTCAGACGCTATATTAAAAAAAGTGGAAGGGTATTTTTGATTTTTTAAAATTTCGGAATTTTTAAACCTCTGTATCTTATCTTCTAGTAGGCGAATTTAGTATTTTTTTGGCTCATTTCAAGCACGAAACACTCCTCTTTCGACTAATTTCATTCGGATTTTTCGGAGAGAAACGGTTCAAACGATATATTCAAAATAGTGGAAGGGTATTTTTGATTCTTTAAAATTTCGGGATTTTTAAACCGCAGTATCTTATCTTGTAGTAGGCATATTTAGGATTTTTTTAGCTCCTTACAAGCGCGAATCTCTCATCTTTCGACTTATTTCATTCGGGTTTTTCGGAGAGAAACGGTTCAGACGCTATATTCAAAATAGTGGAAGGGTATTTTTTATTTTTTAAAATTTCGAAGTATTTAAACCGCTGTATCTTATCTTCTAGTAGGCGTATTTAGGATTTTTTTGGCTCCTTACAAGCGCGAAGATCTCCTCTTTCGAATCATTTCATTCGGAGAGAAACGGTTCAGACGCTATTTTAAAAATAGTGGAAGGGTATTTTTGTTTTTTTAAAATTTTGAAGTTTTTAAACCGCTGTATCTTATCTTCTTGTAGGCGAATTTAGTATTTTTTGGGCTCATTTCAAGCGCGAGACTCTCCTCTTTCGAATCATTTCATTCGGGTTTTTGGTAGTGAAACGGTTCAGACGCTATATTCAAAATAGTGGAAGGGTATTTTTGATTTTTTAAAATTTCGAAGTCTTTAAACCGCTGTATCTTGTCTTCTAGTATTGCGCATTTATGGATTTTTTGAGCTCATTTCAAGCGCGAAACACTCCTCTTTCGAATCATTTCATTCGGGTTTTTCGGAGAGAAACGGTTAAGACGCTATATTCAAAATAGTGGAAGGGTATTTTTGATTTTTTAAAATTTCGAAGTATTTAAACCGCTGTATCTTATCTTCTAGAAGGCGTATTTAGGATTTTTTTGGCTCATTTCAAGCGCGAAACTCTCCTCTTTCGACATATTTCATTCGGGTTTTTCGGAGAGAGACGGTTCAGACGCTATATTCAAAATAGTGGAAGGGTATTTTTTATTTTTTAAAATTTCGAAGTATTTAAACCGCTGTATCTTATCTTCTAGTAGGCGTATTTAGGATTTTTTTGGCTCCCTACAAGCGCGAAACTCTCCTCTTTCTGAATCATTTCATTCGGAGAGAAACGGTTCAGACGCTATATTAAAAATAGTGGAAGGGTATTTTTGATTTTTTAAAATTTCGTAATTTTTAAACCGCTCTATCTTATCTTCTAGTAGGCGTATTTAGGATTTTTTGAGCTCATTTCAAGCGCGAAACACTCCCCTTTCGAATCATTTCTTTCGGGTTTTTTGGAGAGGAACGGTTCAGACGCTACATTCAAAATAGTGGAAGGGTATTTTTGTTTTTTTAAAATTTTGAAGTCTTTAAACCGCTGTATCTTATCTTCTAGTGGGCGAATTTAGTATTTTTTGGGCTCATTTCAAGCGCGAAACACTCCTCTTTCGAATCATTTCATTCAGGTTTTTCGGAGAGAAACGATTCAGACGCTATATTCAAAATAGTGGAAGGGTATTTTTGATTTTTTAAAATTTCGTAGTATTTATACCGCTGTATTTTATCTTCTAGTAGGCGTATTAAGGATTTTTTTGGCTCCTTACAAGCGCAAAACTCTCCTATATCGAATCATTTCATTCGGAGAGAAACGGTTCAGACGCTATTTTAAAAATAGTGGAAGGGTATTTTTGATTTTTTAAAATTTCGTAATTTTTAAACCGCTCTATCTTATCTTCTGGTAGGCGTATTTAGGATTTTTTGAGCTCATTTCAAGCGCGAAACAATCCTCTTTCGAATCATTTCATTCGGGTTTTTCGGAGAGGAACGGTTCAGACGCTACATTCAAAAGAGTGGAAGGGTATTTTTTTTTTTTTAAATTTTGAAGTCTTTAAACCGCTGTATCTTATCTTCTAGTAGGCGCATTTAGTATTTTTTGGGCTCATTTCAAGCGCGAAACACTCCTCTTTCGAATCATTTCATTCGGGTTTTTCGGAGAGAAACGGTTCAGACGCTATATTCAATATAGTTGAAGGGTATTTTTGATTTTTTAAAATTTCGTAGTCCTTTAAACCGCTGTATCTTATATTCTAGTAGGCGTGTTTATGATTTTTTCGGCACATTTCAAGCGCGAAACTCTCCTCCGTGTCATTTCACTCGGGTTTTTCGGAGAGAAACGGTTCAGACGCTATATTCAAAATAGTGCAAGGGTATTTTTGATTTTTTAAAATTTCGAAGTATTTAAACCGCTGTATCTTGTCTTCTAGTATTCGCATTTTGGATTTTTTGAGCTCATTTCAAGCGCGAAACACTCCTCTTTCGAATCATTTCATTCGGGTTTTTCGGAGAGAAACGGTTAAGACGCTATATTCAAAATAGTGGAAGGGTATTTTTGATTTTTTAAAATTTCGAAGTATTTAAACCGCAGTATCTTATCTTCTAGAAGGCGTATTTAGGATTTTTTTGGCTCATTTCAAGCGCGAAACTCTCCTCTTTCGACTTATTTCATTCGGGTTTTTCGGAGAGAGACGGTTCAGACGCTATATTCAAAAGAGTGGAAGGGTATTTTTTATTTTTTAAAATTTCGAAGTATTTAAACCGCTGTATCTTATTTTCTAGTAGGCGTATTTAGGATTTTTTTGGCAACTTACAAGCGCGAAACTCTCCTGTTTCGATTGATTTCATTCGGGTTTTTCGGAGAGAAACGGTTCAGACGCTATATTCAAAATAGTGGAAGGGTATTTTTTATTTTTTAAAATTTCGAAGTATTTAAACCGCTGTATCTTATCTTCTAGTAGGCGTATTTAGTATTTTTTGCGCTCATTTCAAGCGCGAAACTCTCCCCTTTCGACTGATTTCATTCGGGTTTTTCGGAAAGAAACGGTTCACACGCTATATTCAAAATAGTGGAAGGGTATTTTTTATTTTTTAAAATTTCGAAGTATTTAAACCGCTGTATCTTATTTTCTAGTAGGCGTATTTAGTATTTTTTGCGCTCATTTCAAGCGCGAAACACTCGTCTTTCGAAGCATTTCATTCGGGTTTTTCGGAGAGAAACGGTTCAGCCGCTATTTTAAAAATAGTGGAAGGGTATTTTTGATTTTTTAAAATTTCGAAGTATTTAAACCGCTGTATCTTATCTTCTAGTAGGCGTATTTTGGATTTTTTTGGCTCCTTACAAGCGCGAAGATCTCCTCTTTCGAAGCATTTCATACGGGTTTTTCTGAGAGGAACGGTTCAGACGCTATATTCAAAATAGTGGAAGGGTATTTTTGATTTTTTAAAATTTCGAAGTTTTTAAACCGCTTATCTTCTAGAAGGCGTATTTAGTATTTTTTTGGCTCATTTCAAGCAGGAAACTCTCCTCTTCCAACATATTTCATTCGGGTTTTTCGGAGAGAAACGGTTCAGACGCTATATTCAAAATAGTGGAAGGGTATTTTTTATTTTTTAAAATTTCGAAGTATTTAAACCGCTGTATCTTATCTTCTAGTAGGCGTATTTAGGATTTTTTTGGCACCATACAAGCGCAAAACTCTCCTGTTTCGATTGATTTCATTCGGGTTTTTCGGAGAGAAACGGTTCAGACGCTATAATCAATGTAGTGGAAGGGTATTTTTGATTTTTTAAAATTTCGAAGTTTTTAAACCGCTGTATCTTATCTTCTAGAAGGAGTATTTAGGATTTTTTTGGCTCATTTGTCAAGCGCGAAACTCTCCTCTTTCGACGTATTTCATTTGGGTTTTTCGGAGAAAAACGGTTCAGACGCTATATTCAAAATAGTGGAAGGGTATTTTTTATTTTTTAAAATTTCGAAGTATTTAAACCGCTGTATCTTATCTTCTAGTAGGCGTATTTAGTATTTTTTGCGCTCATTTCAAGCGCGAAACACTCCTCCTTCGAATCATTTCATTCGGGTTTTTCGGAGAGAAACGGTTCAGACGATATATTCAAAATAGTGGAAGGGTATTTTTGATTCCATAAAATTTCGGGATATTTAAACCGCTGTACCTTACCTTCTAGTAGGCGTATTAAGGATTTATTTGGCTCCTTACAAGCGCGAAACTCACCTACTTCGAATGATTTCATTCGGGTTTTTCGGAGAGAAACTGTTCAGACGCTATATTCAAAGTAGTGGAAGGTTATTTTTGATTTTTTTAAATTTCGAAGTTTTTAAACCGCTGTATCTTATCTTCTAGTAGGCGTATTTAGGATTTTTTAGCTCATTTCAAGCGCGAAACACTCCTCTTTCGAATCATTTCATTCGGGTTTTCCGGAGAGGAACGGTTCAGACGCTACATTCAAAATACTGGAAGGGTACTTTTGTTTTTTTAAAATTTCGGAGTTTTAAACCGCTGTATCTTATCTTCTAGTAGGCGTATTTAGTATTTTTTGCGATCATTTCAAGCGCAAAACACTCCTCCTTCGAAAAATTTCATTCGGGTTTTTCGGAGAGAAACGGTTAAGATGCTATATTCAAATTAGTGGAAGGGTATTTTTGATTTTTTAAAATTTCGAAGATTTCATACCGCTGTATCATATATTCTAGTAGGCGTATTTAGGATTTTTTTGGCTCCCTACAAGCGCGAAACTCTCCTCTTTTGACTGATTTCATTCGGGTTTTTCGGAGAGAAACGGTTCAGACACTATATTAAAAACAGTGGAAGGGTATCCTTGATTTTTTAAAATTTCGTAATTTTTAAACCGCTGTATCTTATCTTCTAGTAGGCGTGTTTAGGATTTTTTTTCTCATTTCAAGCGCGAAACTCTCCTCTTTCGACTCATTTCATTCGGGTTTTTCGGAGAGAAACGGTTCAGACGCTATATTCAAAATAGTGGAAGGGTATCTTTGATTTTTTAAAATTTCGAAGATTCAAACCGCTGTATCTTATCTTCTAGTAGGCGTATTTAGGATTTTTTTGGCTCCTTACAAGCGCGAAACTCTCCTCTTTCGACGCATTTCATTCGGGTTTTTCTGAGACGAACGGTTCAGATGCTATATTCAAAATAGTGGAAGGGTATTTTTGATTTTTTAAAATTTCGAAGATTTAAACCGCTGTATCTTATCTTCTAGTTGGCATATTTAGGATTTTTTTGGCTCCCTACAAGCGCGAAACTCTTTTCTTTAGAAGCATTTCATTTTGGTTTTTCGGAGAGAAACGGTTCAGACGCTATTTTAAAAACAGTGGAAGGGTATTTTTGATTTTTTAAAATTTCGTAATTTTTAAACCGCTCTATCTTATCTTCTAGAAGTCGTATTTAGGATTTTTTAGCTCATTTCAAGCGCGAAACACTCCTCTTTCGAATCATTTCATTCGGGTTTTCCGGAGAGGAACGGTTCAGACGCTACATTCAAAATACTGGAAGGGTATTTTTGTTTTTTTAAAATTTCGAAGTCTTTAAACCGCTGTATCTTATCTTCTAGTAGGCGTATTTAGTATTTTTTGCGCTCATTTCAAGCGCGAAACACTCCTCCTTCGAATCATTTCATTCGGGTTTTTCGGAGAGAAACGGTTAAGACGCTATATTCAAAATAGTGGAAGGGTATTTTTGATTTTTTAAAATTTCGAAGTTTTCATACCGCTGAATCCTATATTCCTGTAGGCGTATTTAGGATTTTTTGGCTCCTTACAAGCGCGAAACTCTCCTCTTTCAACTGTTTTCGTTCGGGTTTTTCGGAGAGAAACGGTTCAGACGCTATATTCAAGGGTATTTTTGATTTTTTAAAATTTCGAAGTTTTTAAACTTCTGTATCTTGTCTTCTAGTAGGCGTATTTATGATTTTTTGGCTCCTTACAAGCGCGAAACTCTCCTCTTTCGTCGGATTTCATTCGGGTTTTTCGGAGAAGAACGGTTCAGACGATATATTCAAAATAATGGAAGGGTATTTTTGATTTTTTAAAATTTCGAAGTCTTTAAACCGCTGTATCTTATCTTCTAGTAGGCGTATTTAGGATTTTTTTAGCTCATTTCAAGCGCGAAATTCTCCTCTTTCGAACCATTTCTTTCGGGTTTTTCGGATAGAAACGGTTCAGACGCTATATTCAAAGAAGTGGTAGGGTATTTTTGATTTTTTTAAAAAAAAGAAGATTTAAACCGCTGTATATTATCTTCTAGTAGGCGTATTTAGGATTTTTTTGGCTCCCTACAAGCGCGAAACTCTCCTCTTTTGACTGATTTTATTCGGGTTTTTCGGAGAGAAACGTTTCAGACACTATATTAAAAACAGTGGAAGGGTATTCTTGATTTTTTAAAATTTCGTAATATTTAAACCGCTGTATCTTATCTTCTAGTAGGCGTATTTAGGATTTTTTTGTCTCCTTACAAGCGCGAAGCTCTCCTCTTTCGACTCATTTCATTCGGGTTTTTCTGAGACGAACGGTTCAAACGCTATATTCAAAATAGTGGAAGGGTATTCTTGATTTTTTAAAATTTCGAATTTTTTAAACCGCTGTATCTTATACTCTAGTAGGCGTATTTAGGATCTTTTTGGCTCATTTCAAGCGCGAAACTCTCCTCTTTCGACTTATTTCATTCGGGTTTTTCGGAGAGAAACGGTTCAGACGCCATATTCAAAATAGTGGAAGGGTATTTTTTATTTTTTAAAATTTCGAAGTATTTAAACCGCTGTATCTTATCTTCTAGTAGGCGTATTTAGTATTTTTTGCGATCATTTCAAGCGCGAAATTCTCCTCTTTCGAACCATTTCATTCGGGTTTTTCGGATAGAAACGGTTCAGACGCTATATTCAAAGAAGTGGTAGGGTATTTTTGATTTTTTAAAATTTCGAAGATTTAAACCGCTGTATATTATCTTCTAGTAGGTGTATTTAGGATTTTTTTGGCTCCCTACAAGCGCGAAACTCTCCTCTTTTGACTGATTTTATTCGGGTTTTTCGGAGAGAAACGTTTCAGACACTATATTAAAAACAGTGGAAGGGTATTCTTGATTTTTTAAAATTTCGTAATATTTAAACCGCTGTATCTTATATTCTAGTAGGCGTGTTTATGATTTTTTTGGCTTATTTCAAGCGCGAAACTCTCCTCTTTCGACTGATTTCATTCGAGTTTTTCGGAGAGAAACGGTCCAGACGCTATATTCAAAATAGTGCAAGGGTATTATTGATTTTTTAAAATTACGAATATTTAAACCGCTGTATCTTATCTTCTAGTAGGCGTATTTAGGATTTTTTTGGGTCATTTCAAGCGCGAATCTCTCCTCTTTCGACTCATTTCATTCGGGTTTATCGGAGAGAAACGTTTCAGACGCTATATTCAAAATATTGGAAGGGTATTTTTGATTCTTTAAAATTTCGGGATATTTAAACCGCTGTATCTTATCTTCTAGTAGGCGTATTTAGGATTTTTTTGGGTCATTTCAAGCGCGAAACTCTCCTCTTTCGACTGAATTCATTCGGGTTTTTGGGAGAGAAACGGTTCAGACGCTATATTCAAAAGAGTGGAAGGGTATTATTGATTTTTTAAAATTCGGAGTTTTTAAACCGCTGTATTTTATATTCTAGTAGTCGTATTTAGGATTTTTTCAGCTCATTTCAAGCGCGAAACTCTCCTCGATTCGTTTCATTGGAGTTTTTCGGAGAGAAACGGTTCAGACGCTACATTCAAAATACTGGAAGGGTATTTTTGTTTTTTTAAAATTTCGAAGTCTTTAAACCGCTGTATCTTATCTTCTAGTAGGCGTAATTATGATTTTTTTGGTTCATTTCAAGCGCGAAACTCTCATCTTTCGAGTGATATCATTCGGGTTTTTCGGAGAGAAACGGTACAGTCGCTATATTTAAAGAAGTGGAAGGGTATTTTTGATTCTTTGAAATTTCGGGATTTTTAAACCGCTATATCTTATCTTCTAGTAGGCGTATTTAGGATTTTTTCAGCTCATTTCAAGCACGAAACTCTCCTCGATTCGTTTCATTGGAGTTTTTCGGAGAGAAACGGTTCAGACGCTATATTCATAATAGTGCAAGGGTATTTTTGATTTTTTAAAATTTCGAAGTTTTTAAACCACTGTATCTTATCTTCTAGTAGGCGTATTAAGGATTTTTTTGACTCTTTACAAGCGCGAAACTCTCCTCTTTCGACTCATTTCATTTGGGTTTTTCGGAGTGAAACGGTTCAGACGCTATATTCAAATTAGTGGAAGGGTATTTTTGATTTTTTACAATTTCGATGTCTTTAAACCGCTGTATCTTATCTTCTAGTAGCCGTAATAAGGATTTTTTTCGCTCATTTCAAGCGCGAAACTCTCCTCTTTCGACTGAATTCATTCGGGTTTTTCGGAGAGGAACGGTTCAGACGCTATATTCAAAATAGTGGAAAGGTATTTTTGTTTTTTAAAATTTCGGGATATTTAAACCGCTGTATCTTATCATCTAGTAGGCGTATTTAGGATTTTTTTGGGTCATTTCATGCGCGAAACTCTCCTCTTCCGAACCATTTCATTCGGGTTTTTCGTTTAGAAACGGTTGAGACGCTATATTCAAAAGAGTGGAAGGGTATTTATGATTTTTTAAAATTTCGAAGTTTTTAAACCGCTGTATCTTATCTTCTAGTAGGCGTGTTTAGGATTTTTTTGGCTCCTTACAAGCGCGAAACTCTCCTCTTTCGTCTGATTTCATTCGGGTTTTTCGGAGAGAAACGGTTCAGACGCTATATTCAAAGAAGTGGAAGGGTATTTTTGATTCTTTGAAATTTCGGGATTTTTAAACCGCTATATCTTATCTTCTAGTAGGCGTATTTAGGATTTTTTCAGCTCATTTCAAGCACGAAACTCTCCTCGATTCGTTTCATTGGAGTTTTTCGGTTCAGACGCTATCTTCTTAAAAGTCTAAGGGAATCTTTGATTTTTTAAAATTTCGAAGATTTTAAACCGCTGTATCTTATCTCCTAGTAGGCGTATTTAGGATTTCTTAGGATCATTTCAAGCGCAAAACTCTCCTCTTTCGAATCATTAAAATCGGGCTTTTGGTAGAGAAACGGTTTAGACGCTATCTTCAATATTGTGGAAGGGTATTTTTATTTTTTAATATTTCGCCGTCTTGAAAACGCTGTATCTTATCTTCTAGTAGGCGTATCTAGGATTTCTTAGGATCATTTCAAGCGCGAAACTCTCCTCCTTCGATTCATTTCATTCTAGTTTTTCGGAGAGAAACGGTTCAGACGCTATAATCAAAATAGTGGAAGGGTATCTTTGATTTTTTTAAAATTTCGGAGTATTTAAACCGCTGTATCTTATCTTCTAGTAGGTGTAATTATGATTTTTTTGGTTCATTTCAAGCGCGAAACACTCCTCTTTTGACTGATTTCATTCGGGTTTTTCGTTTAGAAACGGTTGAGACGCTATATTCAAAAGAGTGGAAGGGTATTTATGATTTTTTAAAATTTCGAAGTTTTTAAACCGCTGTATCTTATCTTCTAGTAGGCGTGTTTAGGATTTTTTTGGCTCCTTACAAGCGCGAAACTCTCCTCTTTCGTCTGATTTCATTCGGGTTTTTCGGAGAGAAACGGTTCAGACGCTATATTCAAAGAAGTGGAAGGGTATTTTTGATTCTTTGAAATTTCGGGATTTTTAAACCGCTATATCTTATCTTCTAGTAGGCGTATTTAGGATTTTTTCAGCTCATTTCAAGCACGAAACTCTCCTCGATTCGTTTCATTGGAGTTTTTCGGTTCAGACGCTATCTTCTTAAAAGTCTAAGGGAATCTTTGATTTTTTAAAATTTCGAAGATTTTAAACCGCTGTATCTTATCTCCTAGTAGGCGTATTTAGGATTTCTTAGGATCATTTCAAGCGCAAAACTTTCCTCTTTCGAATCATTTCAATCGGGTTTTTGGTAGAGAAACGGTTTGGACGCTATCTTCAATATTGTGGAAGGGTATTTTTATTTTTTAAAATTTCGCCGTCTTGAAAACGCTGTATCTTATCTTCTAGTAGGCGTATTTAGGATTTCTTAGGATCATTTCAAGCGCGAAACTCTCCTCTTTCGACTGATTTCACTCAGGTTTTTCGGAGAGAAACGGTTCAGACGCTATATGTAAAGAAGTGGAAGGGTATTTTTGATTCTTTGAAATTTCGGGATATTTAAACCGCTATATCTTATCTTCTAGTAGGCGTATTTAGGATTTTTTTGGCTCCTTACAAGCGCGAAACTCTCCTCTTTCGTGGGATTTCATTCGGGTTTTTCGGAGAGAAACGGTTCAGACGCTATATTCAAAATAGTGGAAAGGTATTTTTGTTTTTTAAAATTTCGGAATTTTTAAACCTCTGTATCTTATCTTCTAGTAGGCGTATTTAGGATTTTTTTGGCTCCTTACAATCGCGAAACTCTCCTCTTTCGACTGATTTCATTCGGGTTTTTCGGAGAGAAACGGTTAGGACTATATATTCAAATTAGTGGAAGGGTATTTTTGATTTTTTAAAATTTCGAAATCATTAAACCGCTGTATCTTATCTACTAGTAGGCGTATTTACTACTTTTTGGGCTCATTTCAAGCGCGAAACACTCCTCTTTCGACTCATTTCATTCGGGTTTTTCGGAGAGAAACGTTTCAGACGCTATATTCAAAATATTGGAAGGGTATTTTTGATTCTTTAAAATTTCGGGATATTTAAACCGCTGTATCTTATCATCTAGTAGGCGTATTTAGGATTTTTTTGGGTCATTTCATGCGCGAAACTCTCCTCTTTCGTCTTATTTCATTCGGGTTTTTCGGAGAGAAACGTTTCAGAAGCTATATTCAAAATAGTGGAAGGGTATTTTTGATTTTTTAAAATTTCGAAGTATTTAAACCACGCTATTTTATCTTCTTAGAGGCGTATTTAGAATTTTTTTGGCTCCTTACAAGCGCGAAGCTCTCCTATTTCGAATCATTTCATTCGGGTTTTTCGGAGAGAAACGGTTCAGCCGCTATATTCAAAATAGTACAAGGGTATTTTTGATTTTTTAAAATTTCGAAGTTTTTAAACCGCTGTATCTTATCTTCTAGTAGGCGTATTTAGGATTTTATTGGCTCCTTACAAGCGCGATACTCTCCTCTTTCGACTGAATTCATTCGGGTTTTTCGGAGAGAAACGGTTCAGACGCTATATTCAAAAGAGTGGAAGGGTATTTTTGATTTTTTAAAATTTCGAAGTTTTTAAACCTCTGTATCTTATCTTCTAGTAGGCGTATTTAGGATTTTTTTCGTTCCTTACAAGCGCGATACTCTCCTCTTTCGACTGATTTCATTCGGGCTTTTCGGAGAGAAACGGTTCAGACGCTATATTCAAAAGAGTGGAAGGGTATTTTTGATTTTTTAAAATTTCGAAGTTTTTAAACCGCTGTATCCTATCTTCTAGTAGGCGTATTTAGGATTTTTTTGGCTCATCTCAAGCGCGAAACTCTCCTCTTTCGAATCATTTCATTCGGGTTTTTCGGAGAGAAACGGTTCAGACGCTATATTCATAATAGTGCAAGGGTATTTTTGATTTTTTAAATTTTCGAAGTTTTAAACCGCTGTATCTTATCTTCTAGTAGGCGTATTTAGGATTTTTTTGGGTCCTTACAAGCGCGAAACTCTCCTCTTTCGACTGATTTCATTCGGGTTTTTCGGAGAGAAACGGTTCAGACGCTACATTCAAAAGATTGGAAGGGTATTTTTGATTTTTTAAAATTTCGACGTCTTTAAACCGCTGTATCTTATCTTCTAGTAGGCGTATTTAGGATTTTTTCAGCTCATTTCAAGCACGAAACTCTCCTCGATTCGTTTCATTGGAGTTTTTCGGAGAGAAACGGTTCAGACGCTATCTTCTTAAAAGTCTAAGGGAATCTTTGATTTTTTAAAATTTCGAAGATTTTAAACCGCTGTATCTTATCTTCTAGTAGGTGTATTTAGGATTTCTTAGGATCATTTCAAGCGCAAAACTTTCCTCTTTCGAATCATTTCATTCGGGTTTTTCGGAGAGAAACGGTTAGGACTATATATTCAAATTAGTGGAATGGTATTTTGATTTTTTAAAATTTCGAAGTCATTAAACCGCTGTATCTTATCTACTAGTAGGCGTATTTACTATTTTTTGGGCTCATTTCAAGCGCGAAACACTCCTCTTTCGACTCATTTCATTCGGGTTTTTCGGAGAGAAACGTTTCAGACGCTATATTCAAAATATTGGAAGGGAGTTTTTGATTCTTTAAAATTTCGGGATATTTAAACCGCTGTATCTTATCTTCTAGTAGGCGTATTTAGGATTTTTTTGGGTCATTTCAAGCGCGAAACTCTCCTCTTTCGTCTTATTTCATTCGGGTTTTTCGGAGAGAAACGTTTCAGAAGCTATATTCAAAATAGTGGAAGGGTATTTTTGATTTTTTAAAATTTCGAAGTATTTAAACCACGCTATTTTATCTTCTTGGAGGCGTATTTAGAATTTTTTTGGCTCCTTACAAGCGCGAAGCTCTCCTCTTTCGAATCCTTTCGTTCGGGTTTTTCGGAGAGAAACGGTTCAGACGCTATATTCAAAATAGTGGAAGGGTATTTTTTATTTTTTAAAATTTCGTAGTATTTAAACCGCTGTATCTTATCTTCTGGTAGGCGTATTTAGGATTTTTTGGGCTCATTTCAAGCGCGAAACTCTCCTCTTTCGACTCATTTCATTCGGGTTTTTCGGAGAGAAACGGTTAAGACGCTATATTCAAATTAGTGGAAGGGTATTTTTGATTTTTTAAAATTTCTAAGTCATTAAACCGCTGTATCTTATCTTCTAGTAGCCGTAATAAGGATTTTTTTGGCTCATTTCAAGCGCGAAACTCTCCTCTTTCGACTGAATTCATTCGGGTTTTTGGGAGAGAGACGGTTCAGACGCTATATTCAAAAGAGTGGAAGGGTATTTTTGATTTTTTAAAATTTCGAAGTTTTTAAACCACTGTATCTTATCTTCTAGTAGGCGTATTTAGGATTTCTTTGGCTCCTTACAAGCGCGAAACTCTCCTCTTTCGAGGGATTTTATTCGGGTTTTTCGGAGAGGAACGGTTCAGACGCTATATTCAAAATAGTGGAAAGGTATTTTTGTTTTTTAAAATTTCGAGATATTTAAACCGCTGTATCTTATCATCTAGTAGGCGTATTTAGGATTTTTTTGGGTTATTTCAAGCGCGAAACTCTCCTCTTTCGTCTTATTTCATTCGGGTTTTTCGGGGAGAAACGTTTCAGAAGCTATATTCAAAATAGTGGAAGGGTATTTTTGATTTTTTAAAATTTCGAAGTATTTAAACCACGCTATTTTATCTTCTTGGAGGCGTATTTAGAATTTTTTTGGCTCATTACAAGCGCGAAGCTCTCCTATTTCGAATCATTTCATTCGGGTTTTTCGGAGAGAAACGGTTCAGCCGCTATATTCAAAATAGTGCAAGGGTATTTTTGATTTTTTAAAATTTCGAAGTTTTTAAACCGCTGTATCTTATCTTCTAGTAGGCGTATTAAGGACTTTTTTGACTCTTTACAAGCGCGAAACTATCCTCTTCCGAACCATTTCATTCGGGTTTTTCGGATAGAAACGGTTGAGACGCTATATTCAAAAGAGTGGAAGGGTATTTATGATTTTTTAAAATTTCGAAGTTTTTAAACCGCTGTATCTTATCTTCTAGTAGGCGTATTTAGGATTTTTTTGGCTCCTTACAAGCGCGAAACTCTCCTCTTTCGTCTGATTTCATTCGGGTTTTTCGGAGAGAAACGGTTCAGACGCTATATTCAAAGAAGTGGAAGGGTATTTTTGATTCTTTGAAATTTCGGGATTTTTAAACCGCTATATCTTATCTTCTAGTAGGCGTATTTAGGATTTTTTCAGCTCATTTCAAGCACGAAACTCTCCTCGATTCGTTTCATTGGAGTTTTTCGGAGAGAAACGGTTCAGACGCTATCTTCTTAAAAGTCTAAGGGAATCTTTGATTTTTTAAAATTTCGAAGATTTTAAACCGCTGTATCTTATCTCCTAGTAGGCGTATTTAGGATTTCTTAGGATCATTTCAAGCGCAAAACTTTCCTCTTTCGAATCATTTCAATCGGGTTTTTGGTAGAGAAACGTTTTAGACGCTATCTTCAATATTGTGAAAGGGTATTTTTATTTTTTAATATTTCGCCGTCTTGAAAACGCTGTATCTTATCTTCTAGTAGGCGTATCTAGGATTTCTTAGGATCATTTCAAGCGCGAAACTCTCCTCCTTCGACTCATTTCTTTCAAGTTTTTCGGAGAGAAACGGTTCAGACGCTATAATCAAAATAGTGGAAGGGTATCTTTTTTTAAAATTTCGGAGTTTTTAAACCGCTGTATCTTATCTTCTAGTAGGCGTATTTAAGATTTTTTTGGCTCATTTCAAGCGCGAAACACTCCTCTTTCGACCTATTTCATTCGGGTTTTTCGGAGAGAAACGGTTCAGACGCTATATTCAAAATAGTGGAAGGGTATTTTTGATTTTTTAAAATTTCGAAATATTTAAACCGCTGTATCTTATCTTCTAGAAGGCGTATTTAGGATTTTATGGGCTCATTTCAAGCGCGAAACTCTCCTCTTTCGACTGATTTCACTCGGGTTTTTCGGAGAGAAACGGTTCAGACGCTATATTCAAAGTAGTGGAAGGGTATTTTTGATTCTTTGAAATTTCGGGATTTTTAAACCGCTATATCTTATCTTCTAGTAGGCGTTTTTAGGATTTTTTCAGCTCATTTCAAGCACGAAACTCTCCTCGATTCGTTTCATTGGAGTTTTTCGGAGAGAAACGGTTCAGACGCTATCTTCTTAAAAGTCTAAGGGAATCTTTGATTTTTTAAAATTTCGAAGATTTTAAACCGCTGTATCTTATCTTCTAGTAGCCGTAATAAGGATTTTTTTCGCTCATTTCAAGCGCGAAACTCTCCTCTTTCGACTGATTTCATTCGGGTTTTTGGGAGAGAGACGGTTCAGACGCTATATTAAAAAGAGTGGAAGGGTATTTTTTATTTTTTAAAATTTCGAAATATTTAAACCACTGCATTTTATCTTCTAGTAGCCGTAATAAGGATTTATTTGGCTCATTTCAAGCGCGAAACTCTCCTCTTTCGACTGATTTCATTCGGGTTTTTGGGAGAGAGGCGGTTCAGACGCTATATTCAAAAGAGTGGAAGGGTATTTTTGATTTTTTAAAATTTCGAAGTTTTTAAACCACTGTATCTTATCTTCTAGTAGGCGTATTTAGGATTTTTTTGGCTCCTTCCAAGCGCGAAACTCTCCTCTTTCGAGGCATTTTATTCGGGTTTTTCGGAGAGAAACGGTTCAGACGCTATATTCAAAATAGTGGAAAGGTATTTTTGTTTTTTAAAATTTCGGAATTTTTAAACCTCTGTATCTTATCTTCTAGTAGGCGTATTTAGGATTTTTTTGGCTCCTTACAAGCGCGAAACTCTCCTCTTTCGAGGTATTTTATTCGGGTTTTTCGGAGAGAAACGGTTAGGACTATATATTCAAATTATGGAAGGGTATTTTTGATTTTTTAAAATTTCGAAATCATTAAACCGCTGTATCTTATCTACTAGTAGGCGTATTTACTATTTTTTGGGCTCATTTCAAGCGCGAAACACTCCTCCTTCGACTCATTTCATTCGGGTTTTTCGGAGAGAAACGTTTCAGACGCTATATTCAAAATATTGGAAGGGTATTTTTGATTCTTTAAAATTTCGGGATATTTAAACCGCTGTATCTTATCATCTAGTAGGCGTATTTAGGATTTTTTTGGGTCATTTCATGCGCGAAACTCTCCTCTTTCGTCTTATTTCATTCGGGTTTTTCGGAGAGAAACGTTTCAGAAGCTATATTCAAAATAGTGGAAGGGTATTTTTGATTTTTTAAAATTTCGAAGTATTTAAACCACGCTATTTTATCTTCTTAGAGGCGTATTTAGAATTTTTTTGGCTCCTTACAAGCGCGAAGCTCTCCTATTTCGAATCATTTCATTCGGGTTTTTCGGAGAGAAACGGTTCAGCCGCTATATTCAAAATAGTGCAAGGGTATTTTTGATTTTTTAAAATTTCGAAGTTTTTAAACCGCTGTATCTTATCTTCTAGTAGGCGTATTTAGGATTTTATTGGCTCCTTACAAGCGCGATACTCTCCTCTTTCGACTGAATTCATTCGGGTTTTTCGGAGAGAAACGGTTCAGACGCTATATTCAAAAGAGTGGAAGGGTATTTTTGATTTTTTAAAATTTCGAAGTTTTTAAACCACTGTATCTTATCTTCTAGTAGGCGTATTTAGGATTTTTTTCGTTCCTTACAAGCGCGATACTCTCCTCTTTCGACTGATTTCATTCGGGCTTTTCGGAGAGAAACGGTTCAGACGCTATATTCAAAAGAGTGGAAGGGTATTTTTGATTTTTTAAAATTTCGAAGTTTTTAAACCGCTGTATCCTATCTTCTAGTAGGCGTATTTAGGATTTTTTTGGCTCATCTCAAGCGCGAAACTCTCCTCTTTCGAATCATTTCATTCGGGTTTTTCGGAGAGAAACGGTTCAGACGCTATATTCATAATAGTGCAAGGGTATTTTTGATTTTTTAAATTTTCGAAGTTTTAAACCGCTGTATCTTATCTTCTAGTAGGCGTATTTAGGATTTTTTTGGGTCCTTACAAGCGCGAAACTCTCCTCTTTCGACTGATTTCATTCTGGTTTTTCGGAGAGAAACGGTTCAGACGCTACATTCAAAAGAGTGGAAGGGTATTTTTGATTTTTTAAAATTTCGACGTCTTTAAACCGCTGTATCTTATCTTCTAGTAGGCGTATTTAGGATTTTTTCAGCTCATTTCAAGCACGAAACTCTCCTCGATTCGTTTCATTGGAGTTTTTCGGAGAGAAACGGTTCAGACGCTATCTTCTTAAAAGTCTAAGGGAATCTTTGATTTTTTAAAATTTCGAAGATTTTAAACCGCTGTATCTTATCTTCTAGTAGGCGTATTTAGGATTTCTTAGGATCATTTCAAGCGCAAAACTTTCCTCTTTCGAATCATTTCATTCGGGTTTTTCGGAGAGAAACGGTTAGGACTATATATTCAAATTAGTGGAAGGGTATTTTGATTTTTTAAAATTTCGAAGTCATTAAACCGCTGTATCTTATCTACTAGTAGGCGTATTTACTATTTTTTGGGCTCATTTCAAGCGCGAAACACTCCTCTTTCGACTCATTTCATTCGGGTTTTTCGGAGAGAAACGTTTCAGACGCTATATTCAAAATAGTGGAAGGGAGTTTTTGATTCTTTAAAATTTCGGGATATTTAAACCGCTGTATCTTATCTTCTAGTAGGCGTATTTAGGATTTTTTTGGGTCATTTCAAGCGCGAAACTCTCCTCTTTCGTCTTATTTCATTCGGGTTTTTCGGAGAGAAACGTTTCAGAAGCTATATTCAAAATAGTGGAAGGGTATTTTTGATTTTTTAAAATTTCGAAGTATTTAAACCACGCTATTTTATCTTCTTGGAGGCGTATTTAGAATTTTTTTGGCTCCTTACAAGCGCGAAGCTCTCCTCTTTCGAATCCTTTCGTTCGGGTTTTTCGGAGAGAAACGGTTCAGACGCTATATTCAAAATAGTGGAAGGGTATTTTTTATTTTTTAAAATTTCGTAGTATTTAAACCGCTGTATCTTATCTTCTGGTAGGCGTATTTAGGATTTTTTGGGCTCATTTCAAGCGCGAAACTCTCCTCTTTCGACTCATTTCATTCGGGTTTTTGGGAGAGAGACGGTTCAGACGCTATATTCAAAAGAGTGGAAGGGTATTTTTGATTTTTTAAAATTTCGAAGTTTTTAAACCACTGTATCTTATCTTCTAGTAGGCGTATTAAGGACTTTTTTGACTCTTTACAAGCGCGAAACTATCCTATTCCGAACCATTTCATTCGGGTTTTTCGGATAGAAACGGTTCAGACGCTATATTCAAAATAGTGGAAAGGTATTTTTGTTTTTTAAAATTTCGGGATATTTAAACCGCTGTATCTTATCATCTAGTAGGCGTATTTAGGATTTTTTTGGGTCATTTCATGCGCTAAACTCTCCTCTTTCGTCTTATTTCATTCGGGTTTTTCGGGGAGAAACGTTTCAGAAGCTATATTCAAAATAGTGGAAGGGTATTTTTGATTTTTTAAAATTTCGAAGTATTTAAACCACGCTATTTTATCTTCTTGGAGGCGTATTTAGAATTTTTTTGGCTCCTTACAAGCGCGAAGCTCTCCTCTTTCGAATCATTTCATTCGGGTTTTTCGGAGAGAAACGGTTCAGACGCTATATTCAAAATAGTGCAAGGGTATTTTTGATTTTTTAAAATTTCGAAGTTTTTAAACCGCTGTATCTTATCTTCTAGTAGGCGTATTAAGGATTTTTTTGACTCTTTACAAGCGCGAAACTATCCTCTTCCGAACCATTTCATTC
>NW_028256895.1:0-17302 GCF_048593485.1 Apis florea
TTCGAAGTATTTAAACCTCTGTATCTTATCTTCTATTAGGCGTATTTAGGATTTTTTTGGCTCCCTACAAGCGCGAAACCCACCTTTTTCGAATCATTTCATTCGGGTTTTTCTGAGAGTAACGGTTCAGACGCTATATTCAAAATAGTGGAAAGGTATTTTTGATTTTTTAAAATTTCGGAATATTTAAACCGCTGTATCTTATCTTCTAGTAGTCGCATTTTGGATTTTTTGAGCTCATTTCAAGCGTGAAACACTCCTCTTTCGACGGATTTTATTCGAGTTTTTCGGAGAGAAACGGTTTAGACGCTATATTTAAAGTAGTGGAAGGGTATTTTTGATTTTTTAAAATTTCGTAGTTTTTAAACCGCTGTATCTTATCTTCTCTTAGGCGTATTTAGGATTTTTTTGGCTCCCTACAAGCGCGAAACTCTCCTCTTTCGAATCATTTCATTCGGGTTTTTCGGAGAGAAACGGTTCAGACGCTATATTCAAAATAGTGGAAGGGTATTTTTTATTTTTTAAAATTTCGAAGTATTTAAACCGCTGTATCTTATCTTCTAGTAGGCGTGTTTAGGATATTTTTGGCTCATTTCAAGCGCGAAATTCTCCTCTTTCGAATCATTTCATTATGGTTTTTCGGAGAGAAACGGTTGAGGCGCTATATTCAAAATAGTGGAAGGGTATTTTTGATTTTTTAAAATTTCGAAGTTTTCAAACCGCTGTATCTTATCTTTTAGTAGTCGCATTTAGGATTTTTTGAGCTCATTTCAAGCGCGAAACACTCCTCTTTCGACGGATTTTATTCGAGTTTTTCGGAGAGGAACGGTTCAGACGCAATATTCAAAATAGTGGAAGGGTATTTTTGATTCTTTAAAATTTCGGGATTTTTAAACCGCTGTATCTTAAATTCTATTAGTCGTATTAAGGATTTTTTTGGCTCATTTCAAGCGAGAAACTCTCCTCTTTCGACTCATTTCATTCGGGTTTTTCGTAGAGAAACGGTTCAGACGCAATCTTAAAAATAGTGGAAGGGTATTTTTGATTTTTTAAAATTTCGAAGTATTTAAACCGCTGTATCATATCTTCTAGTAGGCTTATTTAGTAACTTTTTTGGCTCATTTCAAGCGCGAAATTCTCCTCTTTCGAGACATTTCATTCGAGCTTTTCGGAGAGAAATGGTTCAGACGTTATATTCAAAATAGTGAAAGGATATTTTTTATTTTTTAAAATTTCGGAGGTTTTAAACCGCTGTATCATATCTTCTAGTAGTCGCATTTAGTATTTTTTGGGCTCATTTCAAGCGCGAAACACTCCTCTTTCGAATCATTTCATTCCGGTTTTTCGGAGAGAAACGGTTCAGACGCTATATTCAAAATAGTGGAAAGGTATTTTTGATTTTTTAAAATTTCGTAATTTTTAAACCGCTGTATCTTATCTTCTAGTAGTCGCATTTTGGATTTTTTGAGCTCATTTCAAGCGCGAAACACTCCTCTTTCGACGGATTTTATTCGAGTTTTTCGGAGAGGAACGGTTCAGACGCAATATTCAAAATAGTGGAAGGGTATTTTTGATTTTTTAAAATTTCGTAATTTTTAAACCGCTGTATCTTATCTTCTAGTAGGCGTATTTAGGATTTTTTGAGCTCATTTCAAGCGCGAAACACTCCTCTTTCGAATCATTTCATTCGGGTTTTTCGGAGAGGAACGGTTCAGACGCTACATTCAAAATAGTGGACGGGTATTTTCGTTTTTTTAAAATTTTGAAGTCTTTAAACCGCTGTATCTTATCTTCTAGTAGGCGAATTTAGTATTTTTTGGGCTCATTTCAAGCGCGAAACACTCCTCTTTCGAATCATTTCATTCCGGTTTTTCGGAGAGAAACGGTTCAGACGCTATATTCAAAATAGTGGAAAGGTATTTTTGATTTTTTAAAATTTCGGAATATTTAAACCGCTGTATCTTATCTTCTAGTAGTCGCATTTTGGATTTTTTGATCTCATTTCAAGCGCGAAACACTCCTCTTTCGACGGATTTTATTCGAGTTTTTCGGAGAGGAACGGTTCAGACGCAATATTCAAAACAGTGGAAGGGTATTTTTGATTTTTTAAAATTTCGTAATTTTTAAACCGCTGTATCTTATCTTCTAGTAGGCGCGTTTAGGATTTTTTTGGCTCATATCAAGCGCGAAACTCTCCTCTTTCGTCGAACTTAATTAGGGTTTTTCGGAGAGGAACGGTTCAGACGATATATTCAAAATAGTGGAAGGGTATTTTTGATTTTTTAAAATTTCGAAGTCTTTAAACTCCTGTATCTTATCGTCTAGTAGGCGTATTTAGGATTTTTTTGGCTCATTTCAAGCGCGAAACTCTCCTCTTTCGAAGCATTTCACTCGGGTTTTTCGGAGAGAAACGGTTTAGACGCTATATTCAAAGTAGTGGAAGGGTATTTTTGATTTTTTAAAATTTCGTAGTTTTTAAACCGCTGTATCTTATCTTCTATTAGGCGTATTTAGGATTTTTTTGGCTCCCTACAAGCGCGAAACTCTCCTCTTTCGAATCATTTCATTCGGGTTTTTCGGAGAGAAACGGTTCAGACGCTATATTCAAAAGAGTGCAAGGGTATTTTTAATTTTTTAAAATTTCGAAGTATTTAAACCGCTGTATCTTATCTTTTAGTAGTCGCATTTAGGATTTTTTGAGCTCATTTCAAGCGCGAAACACTCCTCTTTCGACGGATTTTATTCGAGTTTTTCGGAGAGAAATGGTTCAGACGTTATATTCAAAATAGTGAAAGGATATTTTTTATTTTTTAAAATTTCGGAGGTTTTAAACCGCTGTATCTTATCTTCTAGTGGGCGTATTTAGGTCTTTTTCCGCTCATATGAAGCGCGAAACTCTCCCCTTTCGATTCATTTCAATCGGGTTTTTCGGAGAGAAACGGTTCAGACGCTATATTCAAAATAATGGAAGGGTATTTTTAATTTTTTAAAATTTCGGACTTTTGAAAACGCTGTATCTTATCTTCTTGTATGCATATTTAGGTTTTTTTCGGCTTCTTTCATGCGCGAAACTCTCCTCTTTCGAATCATTTCATTCGCGTTTTTCGTAGAAAAACGGTTCAGACACAATATTCAAATCAGTGGAAGGGTATTTTTGATTCTTTAAAATTATGGAGTGTTTAAACCGATGTATCTTATCTTCTGGTAGGCGTATTTAGGATTTTTTCGCCTCATTTCAAACGCGAAACTCTACTCTTTCGAGTTATTTCATTCGGGTTTTTCGGAGAGAAACGTTTTAGACGCTATATTCAAAATAGTGGAAGGATATATTTGATTTTTTAAAATTTCGAAGTATTTAAACCGCTGTATCTTATCTTCTTGTAGACGTATTTAGGATTTTTCGGCACATTTCCAGCGCGAAACTCCTCTTTCGAGTCATTTCACTCGGGTTTTTCGGAGAGAAACGGTTCAGACTCAATATTCAAAATAGTGGATGGGTATCTTTGATTTTTCAAAATTTCGGAGTCTTTAAAGAGCTGTATCTTATCTTCTAGTAGGCGTGTTTATGATTTTTTCGGCTAATTTCAAGCACGAAACTCTCCTCTTTCTATTCATTTCATTCGGGTTTTTCGGAGAGAAACGGTTCAGACGCTATATTCAAAGTAGTGGAAGGGTATTTTTGATTTTTTAAAATTTCGTAGTCTTTAAACTGCTGTATCTTATCTTCTATTAGGCGTATTTAGGATTTTTTTGGCTCCCTACAAGCGCGAAACTCTCCTCATTCGAATCATTTCATTCGGGTTTTTCGGAGAGAAACGGTTCAGACGCTATATTCAAAATAGTGGAAGGGTATTTTTGATTTTTTAAAATTTCGGAATATTTAAACCGCTGTATCATATCTTCTAGTAGTCGTATTTAGGATTTTTTGATCTCATTTCAAGCGCGATACTCTCCTCCTTCGAATCATTTTATTTGGGTTTTTCGGAGAGAAACGGTTCAGAGGATATATTCAAAATAGTGGAAGGGTATTTTTGATTTTTTAAAATATCGAAGTCTTTAAACCGCTGTATCTTTTCTTCTAGTAGGCGTATTTAGGATTTTTTTGGCTCCCTACAAGCGCGAAACCCTCCTCTTTCGAATCATTTCATTCGGGTTTTTCGGAGAGAAACAGTTCAGACGCTATATTCAAAATAGTGGAAGGGTATTTTTGATTTTTTAAAATTTCGGAATTTTTAAACCGCTGTATCTTATATTCTAGTAGGCGTGTTTATGATTTTTTCGGCTCATTTCAAGCGCGAAACTCTCCTCCGAGTCATTTCATTCGGGTTTTTCGGAGAGAAACGGTTCAGACGCTATATTCAAAATAGTGCAAGGGTATTTTTGATTTCTAAAATTTCGGAGTGTTTAAACCGCTGTATCTTATCTTCTAGTAGGTGTATTTAGGATTTTTCGGCTCATTTCAAGCGCGAAACTCTTCTCCTTCGGAAAATTTCCTTCGATTATTTCGGAGAGAAACGGTTTACATGCAATCTTCAAAATAGTGGAAGGATATTTTTGATTTTTAAAAATTTCGTAATATTTAAACCGCTGTATCTTAAATTCTATTAGTCGTATTAAGGATTTTTTCGGATCATTTCAAGCGAGAAACTCTCCTCTTTCGAATCATTTCATTCGGGTTTTTGGTAGAGAAATAGTTTAGACACAATCTTAAAAATAGTGGAAGGGTATTTTTGATTTTTTAAAATTTCGGAGTATTTATGCCGCTGTATCATATCTTCTAGTAGGCTTATTTAGTAACTTTTTTGGCTCATTTCAAGCGCGAAATTCTCCTCTTTCGAGACATTTCATTCGAGCTTTTCGGAGAGAAATGGTTCAGACGTTATATTCAAAATAGTGAAAGGATATTTTTTATTTTTTAAAATTTCGGAGGTTTTAAACCGCTGTATCTTATCTTCTAGTGGGCGTATTTAGGTCTTTTTCCGCTCATTTGAAGCGCGAATCTCTCCCCTTTCGATTCATTTCAATCGGGTTTTTCGGAGAGAAACGGTTCAGACGCTATATTCAAAATAATGGAAGGGTATTTTTAATTTTTAAAATTTCGGACTTTTGAAAACGCTGTATCTTATCTTCTTGTATGCATATTTAGGTTTTTTTCGGCTTCTTTCATGCGCGAAACTCTCCTCTTTCGAATCATTTCATTCGCGTTTTTCGTAGAAAAACGGTTCAGACACAATATTCAAATCAGTGGAAGGGTATTTTTGATTCTTTAAAATTATGGAGTGTTTAAACCGATGTATCTTATCTTCTGGTAGGCGTATTTAGGATTTTTTCGCCTCATTTCAAACGCGAAACTCTACTCTTTCGAGTTATTTCATTCGGGTTTTTCGGAGAGAAACCTTTTAGACGCTATATTCAAAATAGTGGAAGGGTTATATTTGATTTTTTAAAATTTCGAAGTATTTAAACCGCTGTATCTTATCTTCTTGTAGACGTATTTAGGATTTTTCGGCACATTTCCAGCGCGAAACTCCTCTTTCGAGTCATTTCACTCGGGTTTTTCGGAGAGAAACGGTTCAGACTCAATATTCAAAATAGTGGATGGGTATCTTTGATTTTTCAAAATTTCGGAGTCTTTAAACAGCTGTATCTTATCTTCTAGTAGGCGTGTTTATGATTTTTTCGGCTAATTTCAAGCACGAAAATCTCCTCTTTCTATTCATTTCATTCGGGTTTTTCGGAGAGAAACGGTTCAGACGCTATTTTCAAAATAGTGGAAGGCTATTTTTGATTTTTTAAAATTTCGTAATATTTAAACTGCTGTATCTTATCTCCTAGTAGGCGTGTTTAGTATTTTCTTGGCTCATTTCAAGCACGAAACTCTCCTCTTTCGACTGATTACATTCGGGTTTTTCGGAGAGAAACGGTTCAGACGCTATATTCAAAATAGTGGAAGGGTATTTTTAATTTTTTAAAATTTCTTAATTTTTAAACCGCTGCATCTTATCTTCTAGTAGGCGTGTTACGGATATTTTTGGCTCATTTCAAGCGCGAAATTCTCCTCTTTCGACTGATTACATTCGGGTTTTTCGGAGAGAAACGGTTCAGACGCTATATTCAAAATAGTGGAAGGCTATTTTAGATTTTTTAAAATTTCGTAATATTTAAACCGCTGTATCTCATCTCCTAGTAGGCGTGTTTAGTATTTTCTTGCCTCATTTCAAGCGCGAAACTCTCCTCTTTCGACTGATTACATTCGGGTTTTTCGGAGAGAAACGGTTCAGACGCTATATTCAAAATAGTGGAAGGGTATTTTTAATTTTTTAAAATTTCGTAATTTTTAAACCGCTGTATCTTATCTTCTAGTAGGCGTATTTAGGATTTTCTTGGCTCATTTCAAGCGTGAAACTCTCCTCTTTCGAATCATTTCATTTGGGTATTTCGGAGAGAAACGGTTCAGACGCTATATTCAAAATAGTGGAAGGGTATTTTTGATTCATTAAAATTTCGGGATATTTAAACCGCTGTATCTTATCTTCTAGTAAGCGTATTTAGGATTTTTTTTGGTCATTTCAAGCGCGAAACTCTCCTCTTTCGACATATTATATTCGGGTTTTTAGGAGAGAAACTGTTCAGACGCTATGTTCAAAATAGTGAAAGGGTATTTTTGATTTTTTAAAATTTCGAAGTTTTTAAACCGCTGTATCTTATCTTCTAGTAGGCTTATTTAGAATTTTTTTGGCTACATATAAGCGCGAAACTCTCCTCTTTCGAATCATTTCATTCGGGTTTTTCGGAGATGTACGGTTCAGACGCTATATTCAAAATAGTGGAAGGGTATTTTTTATTTTTTAAAATTTCGGAATTTTTAAACAGCTGTATCTTATCTTCTAGTAAGCGTATTTAGAATTTTTTTGGCTCATTTCAAGCGCGAAACTCTCCTCTTTCGAATCATTTCATTCGGGTTTTTCGGAGAGAAACGGTTCAGACGCTATATTCAAAAGAGTGGAAGGGTATTTTTTATTTTTTAAAATTTCGAAGATTTAAACCGCTATCTTATTTCTAGTAGGCGTATATAGGATTTTTTTGGCTCCCTACAAGCGCGAAACTCTCCTCTTTCGACTGATTTCATTCGGGTTTTTCGGAGAGAAACGGTTCAGACGCTATATATAAAATAGTGGAAGGGTATTTTTGATTTTCTAAAATTTCGGAGTTTTTAAACCGCTGTATCTTATCTTCTAGTAGGCGTGTTTAGGATTTTTTTGGCTTATTTCAAGCACGAAAATCTCCTCTTTCGACTGATTTCAGTCGGGTTTTTCGGAGAGAAACGGTTCAGACGCTATAATCAAGGTAGTGGAAGGGTATTTTTGATTTTTTAAAATTTCGAAGATTTTAAACCGCTGTATCTTATCTTCTAGTAGGCGTATTTAGGATTTTTTGGCTCATTTCAAGCGCGAAACTCTCCTCTTTCGAAAAATTTCATTCGGGTTTTTCGGAGAGGAACGGTTCAGACGCTATATTCAAAATAGTGGAAAGGTATTTTTGTCTTTTAAAATTTCGGAATTCTTAAACCGCTGTATCTTATCTTCTAGTAAGCGTATTTAGGATTTTTTGGGCCCATTTCAAGCGCGAAACTCTCCCCTTTCGACTGATTTATTCGGGTTTTTCGGAGAGAAACGGTTCAGACGCTATATTCAAAATAGTGGAAGGGTATTTTTGATTTTTTAAAATTTCGAAGTTCTTAAACCGCTGTATCTTATTTCTAGTAGGCGTATATAGGATTTTTTTGGCTCCCTACAAGCGCGAAACTCTCCTCTTTCGAATCATTTCATTCGGGTTTTTCGGAGAGAAACGGTTCAGACGCTATATTCAAAATAGTGGAAGGGTATTTTTGATTCTTTAAAATTTCGGGATATTTAAACCGCTGTATCTTATCTTCTAGTAAGCGTATTTAGGATTTTTTTTGGTCATTTCAAGCGCGAAACTCTCCTCTTTCGACATATTATATTCGGGTTTTTAGGAGAGAAACTGTTCAGACGCTATACTCAAAATAGTGGAAGGGTATTTTTGATTTTTTAAAATTTCGAAGTTTTTAAACCGCTGTATCTTATCTTCTAGTAGGCATATTTAGAATTTTTTTGGCTCCATATAAGCGCGAAACTCTCCTCTTTCGAATGATTTCATTCGGGTTTTTCGGAGATGTACGGTTCAGACGCTATATTCAAAATAGTGGAAGGGTATTTTTTATTTTTTAAAATTTCGGAATTTTTAAACCGCTGTATCTTATTTTCTAGTAAGCGTATTTAGGACTTTTTTGCTCATTTCAAGCGCGAAACTCTCCTCTTTCGAATGATTTCATTCGGGTTTTTCGGAGAGAAACGGTTCAGACGCTATATTCAAAAGAGTGGAAGGGTATTTTTTTATTTTTTAAAATTTCGAAGATTTAAACCGCTATCTTATTTCTAGTAGGCGTATATAGGATTTTTTTGGCTCCCTACAAGCGCGAAACTCTCCTCTTTCGACTGATTTCATTCGGGTTTTTCGGAGAGAAACGGTTCAGACGCTATATATAAAATAGTGGAAGGGTATTTTTGATTTTCTAAAATTTCGGAGTTTTTAAACCGCTGTATCTTATCTTCTAGTAGGCGTGTTTAGGATTTTTTTGGCTTATTTCAAGCACGAAAATCTCCTCTTTCGACTGATTTCATTCGGGTTTTTCGGAGAGAAACGGTTTAGACGCTATATTCAAAGAAGTGGAAGGGTATTTTTGATTTTTTAAAATTTCGGAATATTTAAACCGCTGTATCGTATCTTCTAGTAGGCGTATTTAGGATTTTTTTGGCTCCATACAAGCGCGAAATTCTCCTCTTTCGATTGATTTCATTCGGGTTTTTCGGAGAAAAACGGATCAGACGCTATATTCAAAGTAGTGGAAGGGTATTTTTGATTTTTTAAAATTTCGGAATATTTAAACCGCTGTATCGTATCTTCTAGTAGGCGTATATAGGATTTTTTTGGCTCCCTACAAGCGCGAAACTCTCCTCTTTCGAATCATTTCATTCGGAGACAAACGGATCAGACGCTATATTCAAAATAGTGGATGGGTATTTTTGATTTTTTAATATTTCGTAATATTTAAACAGCTGTATCTTATCTCCTAGTAGGCGTGTTTAGTATTTTCTTGGCTCATTTCAAGCGCGAAACTCTCCTCTTTCGACTGATTACATTCGGGTTTTTCGGAGAGAAACGGTTCAGACGCTATATTCAAAATAGTGGAAGGGTATTTTTGATTTTTTTTATAATTTCGTAATTTTTAAACCGCTGCATCTTATCTTCTAGTAGGCGTGTTACGGATATTTTTGGCTCATTTCAAGCGCGAAATTCTCCTCTTTCGACTGATTACATTCGGGTTTTTCGGAGAGAAACGGTTCAGACGCTATATTCAAAATAGTGGAAGGCTATTTATGATTTTTTAAAATTTCGTAATATTTAAACCGCTGTATCTCATCTCCTAGTAGGCGTGTTTAGTATTTTCTTGGCTCATTTCGAGCGCGAAACTCTTTCGACTGATTACATTCGGGTTTTTCGGAGAGAAACGGTTCAGACGCTATATTCAAAATAGTGGAAGGGTATTTTTGATTTTTTAAAATTTCGGAATATTTAAACCGCTGTATCTTATCTTCTAGTAGGCGTATATAGGATTTTTTGGGTCCATTTCAAGCGCGAAACTCTCCTCTTTCGACGCATTTCATTCGGGTTTTTCGGAGAGAAACGGTTCAGACGCTATATTCAAAATAGCGGAAGGGTATTTTTTTTTTTTTAAAATTTCGGAATATTTAAACCGCTGTATCTTATCTTCTAGTAGGCGTATTTAGGATTTTTTTGGCTCCTTACAAGCGCGGAACTCTCCTCTTTCGACTGATTTCATTCGGGTATATCGGAGAGAAACGGTTTAGATACTATATTCAAAATAGGGGAAGGGTATTTTTGATTTTTTAAAATTTCGAAGTGTTTAAACCGCTGTATCTTATCTTTTAGTTGGCGTATTTAGGATTTTTTGGCTCCCTACAAGCGCGAAACCCTCCTCTTTCGACTGTTTTCATTCGGGTTTTTCGGAGAGAAACTGATCAGACGCTATATTCAAAGTAGTGGAAGGGTATTTTTGATTTTTTAAAATTTCGAAGATTTAAACCGCTGTATCTTATCTTCTAGTAGGCGTATTTAGGATTATTTTGTCTCCTTACAAGCGCGAAACTCTCCTCTTTCGACAGATTTCATTCGGGTTTTTCGGAGAGAAGCGGTTCAGACGATATATTCAAAATAGTGGAAGGATATTTTTGATTTTTTAAAACTTCGACGTATTTAAACTGCTGTATCTTATATTCTAGTAGGCGTATTTAGGATTTTTTTGGCTCCTTACAAGCACGAAACTCTCCACTTTCGAGGGATTTTATTCGGGTTTTTCGGAGAGAAACGGTTCAGACGCTATATTCAAAATAGTGGAAGGTTATTTTTGATTTTTTAAAATTTCTGAGTTTTTAAACTGCTGTATCTTATCTTCTAGTAGGCGTATTTAGGGTTTTTTGGCTCCGTACAAGCGCGAAACTCTCCTCTTTTGACTGATTTCATTCGGGTTTTTCAGGGAGAAACGGTTCTGACGCTATATTCCAAATAGTGGAAGGCTATTTTTGGCTTTTATAAAATTTCGGAGTTTTTAAACTGCTGTATCTTATCTTCTAGTAGGCGTATATAGGATTTTTTTGGCTCCCTACAAGCGCGAAACTCTCCTCTTTCGAATCATTTCATTCGGAGAGAAACAGTTCAGACGCTATATTCAAAGGAGTGGAAGGGTATTTTTGATTTTTTAAAATTTCGAAGTTTTTAAACCGCTGTACCTTATCTTCTAGAAGGCGTATTTAGTATTTTTTTGGCTTCTTACAAGCGCGAAACTCTCCTGTTTCGATTGAGTTCATTCGGGCTTTTCGGAGAGAAACGGTTCAGACGCTATATTCAAGGTAGTGGAAGGGTATTTTTGATTTTTTAAAATTTCGAAGTCTTTAAACCGCTGTATCTTATCTTCTAGTAGGCGTATTTAGGATTTTTTGTCTCATTTCAAGCGCGAAACTCTCCTCTTTCGAAAAATTTCATTCGGGTTTATCGGAGAGGAACGGTTCAGACGCTATATTCAAAATAGTGGAAAGGTATTTTTTATTTTTTAAAATTTCGGAATTTTTAAACAGCTGTATCTTATCTTCTAGTAAGCGTATTTAGGATTTTTTTGGCTCATTTCAAGCGCGAAACTCTCCTCTTTCGACTGATTACATTCGGGTTTTTCGGAGAGAAACGGTTCAGACGCTATATTCAAAATAGTGGAAGGGTATTTTTAATTTTTTAAAATTTCGTAATTTTTAAACCGCTGTATCTTATCTTCTAGTAGGCGTATTTAGGATTTTCTTGGCTCATTTCAAGCGTGAAACTCTCCTCTTTCGAATCATTTCATTTGGGTATTTCGGAGAGAAACGGTTCAGACGCTATATTCAAAATAGTGGAAGGGTATTTTTGATTCTTTAAAATTTCGGGATATTTAAACCGCTGTATCTTATCTTCTAGTAAGCGTATTTAGGATTTTTTTTGGTCATTTCAAGCGCGAAACTCTCCTCTTTCGACATATTATATTCGGGTTTTTAGGAGAGAAACTGTTCAGACGCTATGTACAAAATAGTGAAAGGGTATTTTTGATTTTTTAAAATTTCGAAGTTTTTAAACCGCTGTATCTTATCTTCTAGTAGGCTTATTTAGAATTTTTTTGGCTACATATAAGCGCGAAACTCTCCTCTTTCGAATCATTTCATTCGGGTTTTTCGGAGATGTACGGTTCAGACGCTATATTCAAAATAGTGGAAGGGTATTTTTTATTTTTTAAAATTTCGGAATTTTTAAACAGCTGTATCTTATCTTCTAGTAAGCGTATTTAGAATTTTTTTAGCTCATTTCAAGCGCGAAACTCTCCTCTTTCGAATGATTTCATTCGGGTTTTTCGGAGAGAAACGGTTCAGACGCTATATTCAAAAGAGTGGAAGGGTATTTTTTATTTTTTAAAATTTCGAAGATTTAAACCGCTATCTTATTTCTAGTAGGCGTATATAGGATTTTTTTGGCTCCCTACAAGCGCGAAACTCTCCTCTTTCGACTGATTTCATTCGGGTTTTTCGGAGAGAAACGGTTCAGACGCTATATATAAAATAGTGGAAGGGTATTTTTGATTTTCTAAAATTTCGGAGTTTTTAAACCGCTGTATCTTATCTTCTAGTAGGCGTGTTTAGGATTTTTTTGGCTTATTTCAAGCACGAAAATCTCCTCTTTCGACTGATTTCAGTCGGGTTTTTCGGAGAGAAACGGTTCAGACGCTATAATCAAGGTAGTGGAAGGGTATTTTTGATTTTTTAAAATTTCGAAGTTTTTAAACCGCTGTATCTTATCTTCTAGAAGGAGTATTTAGGATTTTTTTGGCTTATTTTTCAAGCGCGAAACTCTCCTCTTTCGACTAATTTCATTTGGGTTTTTCGGAGAGAAACGGTTCAGACGCTATATATAAAATAGTGGAAGGGTATTTTTGATTTTCTAAAATTTCGGAGTTTTAAACCGCTGTATCTTATCTTCTAGTAAGCGTATTTAGGATTTTTTTTGGTCATTTCAAGCGCGAAACTCTCCTCTTTCGACATATTATATTCGGGTTTTTAGGAGAGAAACTGTTCAGACGCTATGTTCAAAATAGTGAAAGGGTATTTTTGATTTTTTAAAATTTCGAAGTTTTTAAACCGCTGTATCTTATCTTCTAGTAGGCTTATTTAGAATTTTTTTGGCTACATATAAGCGCGAAACTCTCCTCTTTCGAATCATTTCATTCGGGTTTTTCGGAGAGAAACGGTTCAGACGCTATATTCAAAATAGTGGAAGGGTATTTTTGATTCTTTAAAATTTCGGGATATTTAAACCGCTGTATCTTATCTTCTAGTAAGCGTATTTAGGATTTTTTTTGGTCATTTCAAGCGCGAAACTCTCCTCTTTCGACATATTATATTCGCGTTTTTAGGAGAGAAACTGTTCAGACGCTATGTTCAAAATAGTGGAAGGGTATTTTTGATTTTTTAAAATTTCGAAGTTTTTAAACCGCTGTATCTTATCTTCTAGTAGGCTTATTTAGAATTTTTTTGGCTCCATATAAGCGCGAAACTCTCCTCTTTCGAATGATTTCATTCGGGTTTTTCGGAGATGTACGGTTCAGACGCTATATTCAAAATAGTGGAAGGGTATTTTTTATTTTTTAAAATTTCGGAATTTTTAAACAGCTGTATCTTATCTTCTAGTAAGCGTATTTAGGATTTTTTTGGCTCATTTCAAGCGCGAAACTCTCCTCTTTCGAATGGTTTCATTCGGGTTTTTCGGAGAGAAACGGTTCAGACGCTATATTCAAAAGAGTGGAAGGGTATTTTTTATTTTTTAAAATTTCGAAGATTTAAACCGCTATCTTATTTCTAGTAGGCGTATATAGGATTTTTTTGGCTCCCTACAAGCGCGAAACTCTCCTCTTTCGAATCATTTCATTCGGAGACAAACGGATCAGACGCTATATTCAAAATAGTGGAAGGGTATTTTTGATTTTTTAATATTTCGTAATATTTAAACCGCTGTATCTTATCTCCTAGTAGGCGTGTTTAGTATTTTCTTGGCTCTTTTCAAGCGCGAAACTCTCCTCTTTCGACTGATTACATTCGGGTTTTTCGGAGAGAAACGGTTCAGACGCTATATTCAAAATAGTGGAAAGGTATTTTTGATTTTTTAAAATTTCGGAGTCTTTAAACCGCTGTATCTTATCTTCTAGTAGGCGTATTTAGGATTTTTTTGGCTTCTTACAAGCGCGAAACTCTCCTGTTTCGATTGATTTCATTCGGGCTTTTCGGAGAGAAACGGTTCAGACGCTATATTCAAGGTAGTGGAAGGGTATTTTTGATTTTTCAAAATTTCGAAGTCTTTAAACCGCTGTATCTTATTTTCTAGTAGGCGTATTTAGGATTTTTTGGCTCATTTCAAGCGCGAAACTCTCCTCTTTCGAAAAATTTCATTCGGGTTTTTCGGAGAGGAACGGTTCAGACGCTATATTCAAAATAGTGGAAAGGTATTTTTGTCTTTTAAAATTTCGGAATTCTTAAACCGCTGTATCTTATCTTCTAGTAAGCGTATTTAGGATTTTTTGGGCCCATTTCAAGCGCGAAACTCTCCCCTTTCGACTGATTTATTCGGGTTTTTCGGAGAGAAACGGTTCAGACGCTATATTCAAAATAGTGGAAGGGTATTTTTGATTTTTTAAAATTTCGAAGTTCTTAAACCGCTGTATCTTATTTCTAGTAGGCGTATATAGGATTTTTTTGGCTCCCTACAAGCGCGAAACTCTCCTCTTTCGAATCATTTCATTCGGGTTTTTCGGAGAGAAACGGTTCAGACGCTATATTCAAAATAGTGGAAGGGTATTTTTGATTCTTTAAAATTTCGGGATATTTAAACCGCTGTATCTTATCTTCTAGTAAGCGTATTTAGGATTTTTTTTGGTCATTTCAAGCGCGAAACTCTCCTCTTTCGACATATTATATTCGGGTTTTTAGGAGAGAAACTGTTCAGACGCTATACTCAAAATAGTGGAAGGGTATTTTTGATTTTTTAAAATTTCGAAGTTTTTAAACCGCTGTATCTTATCTTCTAGTAGGCATATTTAGAATTTTTTTGGCTCCATATAAGCGCGAAACTCTCCTCTTTCGAATGATTTCATTCGGGTTTTTCGGAGATGTACGGTTCAGACGCTATATTCAAAATAGTGGAAGGGTATTTTTTATTTTTTAAAATTTCGGAATTTTTAAACCGCTGTATCTTATTTTCTAGTAAGCGTATTTAGGACTTTTTTGCTCATTTCAAGCGCGAAACTCTCCTCTTTCGAATGATTTCATTCGGGTTTTTCGGAGAGAAACGGTTCAGACGCTATATTCAAAAGAGTGGAAGGGTATTTTTTTATTTTTTAAAATTTCGAAGATTTAAACCGCTATCTTATTTCTAGTAGGCGTATATAGGATTTTTTTGGCTCCCTACAAGCGCGAAACTCTCCTCTTTCGACTGATTTCATTCGGGTTTTTCGGAGAGAAACGGTTCAGACGCTATATATAAAATAGTGGAAGGGTATTTTTGATTTTCTAAAATTTCGGAGTTTTTAAACCGCTGTATCTTATCTTCTAGTAGGCGTGTTTAGGATTTTTTTGGCTTATTTCAAGCACGAAAATCTCCTCTTTCGACTGATTTCATTCGGGTTTTTCGGAGAGAAACGGTTTAGACGCTATATTCAAAGAAGTGGAAGGGTATTTTTGATTTTTTAAAATTTCGGAATATTTAAACCGCTGTATCGTATCTTCTAGTAGGCGTATTTAGGATTTTTTTGGCTCCATACAAGCGCGAAATTCTCCTCTTTCGATTGATTTCATTCGGGTTTTTCGGAGAAAAACGGATCAGACGCTATATTCAAAGTAGTGGAAGGGTATTTTTGATTTTTTAAAATTTCGGAATATTTAAACCGCTGTATCGTATCTTCTAGTAGGCGTATATAGGATTTTTTTGGCTCCCTACAAGCGCGAAACTCTCCTCTTTCGAATCATTTCATTCGGAGACAAACGGATCAGACGCTATATTCAAAATAGTGGAAGGGTATTTTTGATTTTTTAATATTTCGTAATATTTAAACAGCTGTATCTTATCTCCTAGTAGGCGTGTTTAGTATTTTCTTGGCTCATTTCAAGCGCGAAACTCTCCTCTTTCGACTGATTACATTCGGGTTTTTCGGAGAGAAACGGTTCAGACGCTATATTCAAAATAGTGGAAGGGTATTTTTGATTTTTTAAAATTTCGTAATTTTTAAACCGCTGCATCTTATCTTCTAGTAGGCGTGTTACGGATATTTTTGGCTCATTTCAAGCGCGAAATTCTCCTCTTTCGACTGATTACATTCGGGTTTTTCGGAGAGAAACGGTTCAGACGCTATATTCAAAATAGTGGAAGGCTATTTATGATTTTTTAAAATTTCGTAATATTTAAACCGCTGTATCTCATCTCCTAGTAGGCGTGTTTAGTATTTTCTTGGCTCATTTCGAGCGCGAAACTCTTTCGACTGATTACATTCGGGTTTTTCGGAGAGAAACGGTTCAGACGCTATATTCAAAATAGTGGAAGGGTATTTTTGATTTTTTAAAATTTCGGAATATTTAAACCGCTGTATCTTATCTTCTAGTAGGCGTATATAGGATTTTTTGGGTCCATTTCAAGCGCGAAACTCTCCTCTTTCGACGCATTTCATTCGGGTTTTTCGGAGAGAAACGGTTCAGACGCTATATTCAAAATAGCGGAAGGGTATTTTTTTTTTTTTAAAATTTCGGAATATTTAAACCGCTGTATCTTATCTTCTAGTAGGCGTATTTAGGATTTTTTTGGCTCCTTACAAGCGCGGAACTCTCCTCTTTCGACTGATTTCATTCGGGTATATCGGAGAGAAACGGTTTAGATACTATATTCAAAATAGAGGAAGGGTATTTTTGATTTTTTAAAATTTCGAAGTGTTTAAACCGCTGTATCGTATCTTCTAGTAGGCGTATTTAGGATTTTTTGGCTCCCTACAAGCGCGAAACCCTCCTCTTTCGACTGTTTTCATTCGGGTTTTTCGGAGAGAAACTGATCAGACGCTATATTCAAAGTAGTGGAAGGGTATTTTTGATTTTTTAAAATTTCGAAGATTTAAACCGCTGTATCTTATCTTCTAGTAGGCGTATTTAGGATTATTTTGTCTCCTTACAAGCGCGAAACTCTCCTCTTTCGACAGATTTCATTCGGGTTTTTCGGAGAGAAGCGGTTCAGACGATATATTCAAAATAGTGGAAGGATATTTTTGATTTTTTAAAACTTCGACGTATTTAAACTGCTGTATCTTATATTCTAGTAGGCGTATTTAGGATTTTTTTGGCTCCTTACAAGCACGAAACTCTCCACTTTCGAGGGATTTTATTCGGGTTTTTCGGAGAGAAACGGTTCAGACGCTATATTCAAAATAGTGGAAGGTTATTTTTGATTTTTTAAAATTTCTGAGTTTTTAAACTGCTGTATCTTATCTTCTAGTAGGCGTATTTAGGGTTTTTTGGCTCCGTACAAGCGCGAAACTCTCCAGTTTCGATTGATTTCATTCGGGTTTTTCGGAGAGAAACGGTACAGACGCCATAAT
>NW_028256896.1:0-23766 GCF_048593485.1 Apis florea
CGTGTTTAGGATTTCTTTGGCTCATTTCAAGCGCGAAACTCTCCTCTATCGTCGGACTTCATTCGGGTTTTTCGGAGATGAACGGTTCAGACGATATATTCAAAATAGTGGAAGGATATTTTTGATTTTTTAAAATTTCGAAGTCTTTAAACCGCTGTATCTTATCTTCTAGTAGGCGTATTAAGGATTTTTTTGGCTCCTTACAAGCGCGAAACTCTCCTCTTTCGACTGATTTCGTTCGGGTTTTTCGGAGAGAAACAGTTTAGATGCTATATTTAAAATAGTGGAAGGATATTTTTAATTTTTTAAAATTTCGGAATTTTTAAACCGCTGTATCTTATCTTCTAGTAGGCGTATTTAGGATTTTTTTGGCTCACTACAAGCGCGAAAACCACCTCTTTCGACTGATTTCGTTCGGGTTTTTCGGAGAGAAACAGTTTAGATGCTACATTCAAAATAGTGGAAGGGTATTTTTGTTTTTTTAAAATTTTGAAGTCTTTAAACCGCTGTATCTTATCTTCTAGTGGGCGAATTTAGTATTTTTTGGGCTCATTTCAAGCGCGAAACACTCCTCTTTCGAATCATTTCATTCGGGTTTTTCGGAAAGAAACGATTCAGACGCTATATTCAAAATAGTGGAAGGGTATTTTTGATTTTTTAAAATTTCGTAGTATTTATACCGCTGTATTTTATCTTCTAGTAGGCGTATTAAGGATTTTTTTGGCTCCTTACAAGCGCAAAACTCTCCTCTTTCGACTGATTTCATTCGGGTTTTCCGGAGAGAAATGGTTCAGACGCAATATATAAAATAGTGGAAGGGTATTTATGATTTTCTAAAATTTCGGAGTATTTAAACCGCTGTATCTTATCTTCTAGTAGGCGTGTTTAGGATTTTTTTGGCTCATTTCAAGCGCGAAACTCTCCTCCGAGTCATTTCATTCGGGTTTTTCGGAGAGAAACGGTTCAGACGCTATATTCAAAATAGTGCAAGGGTATTTTTGATTTTTTAAAATTTCGAAGTCTTTAAACCGCTGTATCTTATCTTCTAGTAGTCGCATTTAGGATTTTTTGAGCTCATTTCAAGCGCGAAACACTCCTCTTTCGACGGATTTTATTCGAGTTTTTCGGAGAGAAACGGTTCAGACGCAATATTCAAAATAGTGGAAGGGTATTTTTGATTCTTTAAAATTTCGGGATTTTTAAACCGCTGTATCTTATCTTGTAGTAGGCATATTTAGGATTTTTTTAGCTCCTTACAAGCGCGAAACTCTCCTCTTTCGACTAATTTCATTCGGGTTTTTCGATGAGAAACGGTTCAGACGCTCCATTCAAAATAGTGGAAGGGTATCTTTGATTTTTTAAAACTTCGAAGTATTTAAACCGCTGTATCTTATCTTCTAGTAGGCGTATTTAGGATTTTTTTGGCTCCCTACAAGCGCGAAACCCACCTCTTTCGAATCATTTCATTCGGGTTTTTCTGAGAATAACGGTTCAGACACTATATTCAAAATAGTGGAAGGGTATTTTTGATTTTTTAAAATTTCGGAATATTTAAACCGCTGTATCTTATCTTCTAGTACTCGCATTTTGGATTTTTTGAGCTCATTTCAAGCGCGAAACACTCCTCTTTCGAATCATTTCATTCGGGTTTTTCGGAGAGAAACGGTTCAGACGCTATATTCAAAATAGTGGAAGGGTATTTTTGATTTTTTAAAATTTCGAAGTATTTGAACCGCTGTATCTTATCTTCTATTAGGCGTATTTAGGATGTTTTTTGCTCCTTACAAGCGCGAAACTCTCCTCTTTCGAATCATTTCATTCGGGTTTTTCGGAGAGAAACGGTTCAGACGCTGTATTCAAAATAGTGGAAGGGTATTTTTGATTTTTTAAAATTTCGTAATTTTTAAACCGCTGTATCTTATCTTCTAGTAGGCGCGTTTAGGATTTTTTTGGCTCATTTCAAGCGCGAAACTCTCCTCTTTCGTCGAACTTAATTAGTGTTTTTCGGAGAGGAACGGTTCAGACGATATATTCAAAATAGTGGAAGGGTATTTTTGATTTTTTAAAATTTCGAAGTATTTAAACTCCTGTATCTTATCTTCTAGTAGGCGTATTTAGGATTTTTTTGGCTCATTTCAAGCGCGAAACTCTCCTCTTTCGAAGCATTTCACTCGGGTTTTTCGGAGAGAAACGGTTTAGACGCTATATTCAAAGTAGTGGAAGGGTATTTTTGATTTTTTAAAATTTCGTAGTTTTTAAACCGCTGTATCTTATCTTCTATTAGGCGTATTTAGGATTTTTTTGGGTCATTTCAAGCGCGAATCTCTCCTCTTTCGACTCATTTCATTCGGGTTTTTCGTAGAGAAACGGTTCAGACGCTATATTCAAAATAGTGGAAGCGTATTATTGATTTTTTAAAATTTCGAAATATTTAAACCGCTGTATCTTATCTTCTAGTAGGCGTATTAAGGATTTTTTTGACTCTTTACAAGCGCGAAACTATCCTCTTTCGAACCATTTCATTCGGGTTTTTCGGAGAGAAACGGTTTAGACGCTATATTCAAAGTAGTGGAAGGGTATTTTTGATTTTTTAAAATTTCGTAGTTTTTAAACCGCTGTATCTTATCTTCTATTAGGCGTATTTAGGATTTTTTGAGCTCATTTCAAGCGCGAAACACTCCTCTTTCGACGGATTTTATTCGAGTTTTTCGGAGAGGAACGGTTCAGACGCAATATTCAAAATAGTGGAAGGGTATTTTTGTTTCTTTAAAATTTCGGGATTTTTAAACCGCTGTATCTGTTCTTGTCGTAGGCATATTTAGGATTTTTTTAGCTCCTTACAAGCGCGAAACTCTCCTCTTTCGACTTATTTCATTCGGGTTTTTCGGAGAGAAACGGTTCAGACGCTATATTCAAAATAGTGGAAGGGTATTTTTGATTTTTTAAAATTTCGTAGTATTTATACCGCTGTATCTTATCTTCTAGTAGGCGTATTAAGGATTTTTTTGGCTCCTTACAAGCGCAAAACTCTCCTCTTTCGACTGATTTCATTCGGGTTTTCCGGAGAGAAACGGTTCAGACGCAATATATAAAATAGTGGAAGGGTATTTTTGATTTTCTAAAATTTCGGAGTATTTAAAACGCTGTATCTTATCTTCTAGTAGGCGTGTTTAGGATTTTTTTGGCACATTTCAAGGGCGAAACTCTCCTCTTTCGTCGGACTTCATTCGGGTTTTTCGGAGAGGAACGATTCAGACGATATATTCAAAATAGTGGAAGGGTATTTTTGATTTTTTAAAATTTCGGAATTTTTAAACCGCTGTATCTTATATTCTAGTAGGCGTGTTTATGATTTTTTCGGCTCATTTCAAGCGCGAAACTCTCCTCCGAGTCATTTCATTCGGGTTTTTCGGAGAGAAAGGGTTCAGACGCTATATTCAAAATAGCGCAAGGGTATTTTTGATTTTTTTAAATTTCGAAGTCTTTAAACCGCTGTATCTTATCTTCTAGTAGTCGCATTTAGGATTTTTTGAGCTCATTTCAAGCGCGAAACACTCCTCTTTCGACGGATTTTATTCGAGTTTTTCGGAGAGGAACGGTTCAGACGCAATATTCAAAATAGTGGAAGGGTATTTTTGATTCTTTAAAATTTCGGGATTTTTAAACCGTTGTATCTTATCTTGTAGTAGGCATATTTAGGATTTTTTTAGCTCCTTACAAGCGCGAAACTCTCCTCTTTCGACTGATTTCATTCGGGTTTTCCGGAGAGAAACGGTTCAGACGCAATATATAAAATAGTGGAAGGGTATTTTTGATTTTCTAAAATTTCGGAGAATTTAAAACGCTGTATCTTATCTTCTAGTAGGCGTGTTTAGGATTTTTTTGGCTCATTTCAAGGGCGAAACTCTCCTCTTTCGTCGGACTTCATTCGGGTTTTTCGGAGAGGAACGATTCAGACGATATATTCAAAATAGTGGAAGGGTATTTTTGATTTTTTAAAATTTCGGAATTTTTAAACCGCTGTATCTTATATTCTAGTAGGCGTGTTTATGATTTTTTCGGCTCATTTCAAGCGCGAAACTCTCCTCCGAGTCATTTCATTCGGGCTTTTCGGAGAGAAACGGTTCAGACGCAATATTCAAAATAGTGCAAGGGTATTTTTGATTTTTTTAAATTTCGAAGTTTTAAACCGCTGTATCTTATCTTCTAGTAGTCGCATTTAGGATTTTTTGAGCTCATATCAAGCGCGAAACACTCCTCTTTCGACGTATTTTATTCGAGTTTTTCGGAGAGGAACGGTTCAGACGCAATATTCAAAACAGTGGAAGGGTATTTTTGATTCTTTAAAATTTCGGGATTTTTAAACCGCTGTATCTTATCTTGTAGTAGGCATATTTAGGATTTTTTTAGCTCCTTACAAGCGAGAAACTCTCCTCTTTCGACTGATTTCATTCGGGTTTTTCGGAGAGAAACGGTTCAGACGCTCCATTCAAAATAGTGGAAGGGTATTTTTGATTTTTTAAAACTTCGAAGTATTTAAACCTCTGTATCTTATCTTCTAGTAGGCGTATTTAGGATTTTTTGAGCTCATTTCAAGCGCGAAACACACCTCTTTCGACGGATTTTATTCGAGTTTTTCGGAGAGGAACGGTTCAGACGCTATATTCAAAATAGTGGAAGGGTATTTTAGATTTTTTAAAATTTCGAAGTATTTAAACCGCTGTATCTTATCTTCTAGAAGGCGCATTTAGGATTTTTTTGGCTCATTTCAAGCGCGAAACAATCCTCTTTCGACTAATTTCATTCGGGTTTTTCGGAGAGAAACGGTTCAGACGCTATATTCAAAATAGTGGAAGGGTATTTTTTATTTTTTAAAATTTCGAAGTATTTAAACGGCTTGGCTCCCTACAAGCGCGAAACTCTCCTCTTTCGAATCATTTCATTCGGAGAGAAACGGTTCAGACGCTATTTTAAAAATAGTGGAAGGGTATTTTTGATTTTTTAAAATTTCGTAATATTTAAACCGCTCTATCTTATCTTCTAGTAGGCGTATTTAGGATTTTTTGAGCTCATTTCAAGCGCGAAACACTCCTCTTTCGAATCATTCCATTCGGGGTTTTCGGAGACGAACGGTTCAGACGCTACATTCAAAATAGTGGAAGGGTATTTTTGTTTTTTTAAAATTTTGAAGTCATCAAAACCGCTGTATCTTATCTTCTAGTAGGCGAATTTAATATTTTTTGGGCTCATTTCAAGCGCGAAACACTCCTCTTTCGAATCATTTCATTCGGGTTTTTCGGAGAGAAACAGTTGAGACGCTATATTCAAAAGAGTGGAAGGGTATTTTTGATTTTTTAAAATTTCGTAATTTTTAAACCGCTGTATCTTATCTTCTAGTAGGCGTGTTTAGGATATTTTTGGCTCATTTCAAGCGCGAAATTCTCCTCTTTCGAAACATTTCATTATGGTTTTTCGGAGAGAAACGGTTGAGACGCTATATTCAAAATAGTGGAAGGGTATTTTTGATTTTTTAAAATTTCGAAGTTTTCAAACCGCTGTATCTTATCTTCTAATAGGCGTATTTAGGATTTTTTTGCTCCTTACAAGCGCGAAGATCTCCTCTTTCGACTCATTTCATTCGGGTTTTTCTGAGAGGAACGGTTTAGACGCTATATTCAAAATAGTGGAAGGGTATTTTAGATTTTTTAAAATTTCGTAGTATTTATACCGCTGTATCTTATCTTCTAGTTGGCGTATTAAGGATTTTTTTGGCTCCTTACAAGCGCAAAACTCTCCTCTTTCGACTGATTTCATGCGGGTTTTCCGGAGAGAAACGGTTCAGACGCAATATATAAAAAAGTGGAAGGGTATTTCTGATTTTATAAAATTTCGGAGTATTTAAACCGCTGTATCTTATCTTCTAGTACGCGTATTTAGGATTTTTTTGGCAAATTTCAAGCGCGAAACTCTCCTCTTTCGACTGATTTCATTCGGGTTTTTCTGAGAGAAACGGTTCAGACGATATATTCAAAATAGTGGAAGGGTATTTTTGATTTTTTAAAATTTCGAAGTCTTTAAACCGCTGTATCTTATCTTCTAGTAGGCGTATTTAGGATTTTTTTGGCTCATTTCAAGCGCGAAACTCTCCTCTTTCGTACCATTTCATTCGGGTTTTTCGGAGAGAAACGGTTCAGACGCTATATTCAAAGTAGTGGAAGGGTATTTTTGATTTTTTAAAATTTCGTAGTCTTTAAACTGCTGTATCTTATCTTCTATTAGGCGTATTTAGGACTTTTTTGGCTCCCTACAAGCGCGAAACTCTCCTCATTCGAATCATTTCATTCGGGTTTTTCGGAGAGAAACGGTTCAGACGCTATATTCAAAATAGTGGAAGGGTATTTTTGATTTTTTAAAATTTCGGAATATTTAAACCGCTGTATCATATCTTCTAGTAGTCGTATTTAGGATTTTTTGATCTCATTTCAAGCGCGATACTCTCCTCCTTCGAATCATTTCATTTGGGTTTTTCGGAGAGAAACGGTTCAGAGGATATATTCAAAATAGTGGAAGGGTATTTTTGATTTTTTAAAATATCGAAGTCTTTAAACCGCTGTATCTTTTCTTCTAGTAGGCGTATTTAGGATTCTTTTGGCTCCTTTCAAGCGCGAAACTCTCCTCTTTCGACTGATTTCATTCGGGTTTTTCGGAGAGAAACGGTTGAGACGCTATATTCAAAATAGTGGAAGGGTATTTTTGATTTTTTAAAATTTCGAAGTTTTCAAACCGCTGTATCTTATCTTCTAATAGGCGTATTTAGGATTTTTTTGCTCCTTACAAGCGCGAAGATCTCCTCTTGCGACACATTTCATTCGGGTTTTTCTGAGAGGAACGGTTTAGACGCTATATTCAAAATAGTGGAAGGGTATTTTAGATTTTTTAAAATTTCGAAGTATTTAAACCGCTGTATCTTATCTTCTAGAAGGCGTATTTAGGATTTTTTTTGCTCATTTCAAGCGCGAAACTATCCTCTTTCGACTAATTTCATTCGGGTTTTTCGGAGAGAAACGGTTCAGACGCTATATTCAAAATAGTGGAAGGGTATTTTTTATTTTTTAAAATTTCGAAGTATTTAAACGGCTTGGCTCCCTACAAGCGCGAAACTCTCCTCTTTCGAATCATTTCATTCGGAGAGAAACGGTTCAGACGCTATTTTAAAAATAGTGGAAGGGTATTTTTGATTTTTTAAAATTTCGTAATATTTAAACCGCTCTATCTTATCTTCTAGTAGGCGTATTTAGGATTTTTTGAGCTCATTTCAAGCGCGAAACACTCCTCTTTCGAATCATTCCATTCGGGTTTTTCGGAGACGAACGGTTCAGACGCTACATTCAAAATAGTGGATGGGTATTTTTGTTTTTTTAAAATTTTGAAGTCTTCAAAAACGCTGTATCTTATCTTCTAGTAGGCGAATTTAGTATTTTTTGGGCTCATTTCAAGCGCGAAACACTCCTCTTTCGAATCATTTCATTCGGGTTTTTCGGAGAGAAACAGTTGAGACGCTATATTCAAAAGAGTGGAAGGGTATTTTTGATTTTTTAAAATTTCGTAATTTTTAAACCGCTGTATCTTATCTTCTAGTAGGCGTGTTTAGGATATTTTTGGCTCATTTCAAGCGCGAAATTCTCCTCTTTCGAATCATTTCATTATGGTTTTTCGGAGAGAAACGGTTGAGACGCTATATTCAAAATAGTGGAAGGGTATTTTTGAATTTTTAAAATTTCGAAGTATTCAAACCGCTGTATCTTATCTTCTAATAGGCGTATTTAGGATTTTTTTGCTCCTTACAAGCGCGAAGATCTCCTCTTTCGACTCATTTCATTCGGGTTTTTCTGAGAGGAACGGTTTAGACGCTATATTCAAAATAGTGGAAGGGTATTTTAGATTTTTTAAAATTTCGTAGTATTTATACCGCTGTATCTTATCTTCTAGTAGGCGTATTAAGGATTTTTTTGGCTCCTTACAAGCGCAAAACTCTCCTCTTTCGACTGATTTCATGCGGGTTTTCCGGAGAGAAACGGTTCAGACGCAATATATAAAAAAGTGGAAGGGTATTTTTGATTTTCTAAAATTTCGGAGTATTTAAACCGCTGTATCTTATCTTCTAGTACGCGTATTTAGGATTTTTTTGGCAAATTTCAAGCGCGAAACTCTCCTCTTTCGACTGATTTCATTCGGGTTTTTCTGAGAGAAACGGTTCAGACGATATATTCAAAATAGTGGAAGGGTATTTTTGATTTTTTAAAATTTCGAAGTCTTTAAACCGCTGTATCTTATCTTCTAGTAGGCGTATTTAGGATTTTTTTGGCTCATTTCAAGCGCGAAACTCTCCTCTTTCGTACCATTTCATTCGGGTTTATCGGAGAGAAACGGTTCAGACGCTATATTCAAAGTAGTGGAAGGGTATTTTTGATTTTTTAAAATTTCGTAGTCTTTAAACTGCTGTATCTTATCTTCTATTAGGCGTATTTAGGATTTTTTTGGCTCCCTACAAGCGCGAAACTCTCCTCATTCGAATCATTTCATTCGGGTTTTTCGGAGAGAAACGGTTCAGACGCTATATTCAAAATAGTGGAAGGGTATTTTTGATTTTTTAAAATTTCGGAATATTTAAACCGCTGTATCATATCTTCTAGTAGTCGTATTTAGGATTTTTTGATCTCATTTCAAGCGCGATACTCTCCTCCTTCGAATCATTTCATTTGGGTTTTTCGGAGAGAAACGGTTCAGAGGATATATTCAAAATAGTGGAAGGGTATTTTTGATTTTTTAAAATATCGAAGTCTTTAAACCGCTGTGTCTTTTCTTCTAGTAGGCGTATTTAGGATTTTTTTGGCTCCCTACAAGCGCGAAACCCTCCTCTTTCGAATCATTTCATTCGGGTTTTTCGGAGAGAAACAGTTCAGACGCTATATTCAAAATAGTGGAAGGGTATTTTTGATTTTTTAAAATTTCGGAATTTTTAAACCGCTGTATCTTATATTCTAGTAGGCGTGTTTATGATTTTTTCGGCTCATTTCAAGCGCGAAACTCTCCTCCGAGTCATTTCATTCGGGTTTTTCGGAGAGAAACGGTTCAGACGCTATATTCAAAATAGTGCAAGGGTATTTTTGATTTCTAAAATTTCGGAGTGTTTAAACCGCTGTATCTTATCTTCTAGTAGGTGTATTTAGGATTTTTCGGCTCATTTCAAGCGCGAAACTCTTCTCCTTCGGAAAATTTCCTTCGATTATTTCGGAGAGAAACGGTTTACATGCAATCTTCAAAATAGTGGAAGGATATTTTTGATTTTTAAAAATTTCGTAATATTTAAACCGCTGTATCTTAAATTCTATTAGTCGTATTAAGGATTTTTTCGGCTCATTTCAAGCGAGAAACTCTCCTCTTTCGAATCATTTCATTCGGGTTTTTGCTAGAGAAATAGTTTAGACACAATCTTAAAAATAGTGGAAGGGTATTTTTGATTTTTTAAAATTTCGGAGTATTTATGCCGCTGTATCATACCTTCTAGTAGGCTTATTTAGTAACTTTTTTGGCTCATTTCAAGCGCGAAATTCTCCTCTTTCGAGACATTTCATTCGAGCTTTTCGGAGAGAAATGGTTCAGACGTTATATTCAAAATAGTGAAAGGATATTTTTTATTTTTTAAAATTTCGGAGGTTTTAAACCGCTGTATCTTATCTTCTAGTGGGCGTATTTAGGTCTTTTTCCGCTCATTTGAAGCGCGAATCTCTCCCCTTTCGATTCATTTCAATCGGGTTTTTCGGAGAGAGCGGTTCAGACGCTATATTCAAAATAATGGAAGGGTATTTTTAATTTTTAAAATTTCGGACTTTTGAAAACGCTGTATCTTATCTTCTTGTATGCATATTTAGGTTTTTTTCGGATTCTTTCATGCGCGAAACTCTCCTCTTTCGAATCATTTCATTCGCGTTTTTCGTAGAAAAACGGTTCAGACACAATATTCAAATCAGTGGAAGGGTATTTTTGATTTTTTAAAATTTCGAAGTTTTTAAACCGCTGTATCTTATCTTCTAGTAGGCGAATTTAGTTCTTTTTGGCTCATTTCAAGCGCGAAACTCTCCTCTTTCGAATCATTTCATTCGGGTTTTTCGGAGAGAAACGGTTCAGACGCTATATTCAAAATAGTGGAAGGGTATTTTTGATTTTTTAAAATTTCGTAATTTTTAAACCGCTGCATCTTATCTTCTAGTAGGCGTGTTACGGATATTTTTGGCTCATTTCAAGCGCGAAATTCTCCTCTTTCGACTGATTACATTCGGGTTTTTCGGGGAGAAACGGTTCAGACGCTATATTCAAAATAGTGGAAGGCTATTTTAGATTTTTTAAAATTTCGTAATATTTAAACCGCTGTATCTCATCTCCTAGTAGGCGTGTTTAGTATTTTCTTGCCTCATTTCAAGCGCGAAACTCTCCTCTTTCGACTGATTACATTCGGGTTTTTCGGAGAGAAACGGTTCAGACGCTATATTCAAAATAGTGGAAGGGTATTTTTAATTTTTTAAAATTTCGTAATTTTTAAACCGCTGTATCTTATCTTCTAGTAGGCGTATTTAGGATTTTCTTGGCTCATTTCAAGCGTGAAACTCTCCTCTTTCGAATCATTTCATTTGGGTATTTCGGAGAGAAACGGTTCAGACGCTATATTCAAAATAGTGGAAGGGTATTTTTGATTCTTTAAAATTTCGGGATATTTAAACCGCTGTATCTTATCTTCTAGTAAGCGTATTTAGGATTTTTTTTGGTCATTTCAAGCGCGAAACTCTCCTCTTTCGACATATTATATTCGGGTTTTTAGGAGAGAAACTGTTCAGACGCTATGTTCAAAATAGTGAAAGGGTATTTTTGATTTTTTAAAATTTCGAAGTCTTTAAACCGCTGTATCTTATCTTCTAGTAGGCTTATTTAGAATTTTTTTGGCTACATATAAGCGCGAAACTCTCCTCTTTCTAATCATTTCATTCCGGTTTTTCGGAGATGTACGGTTCAGATGCTATATTCAAAATAGTGGAAGGGTATTTTTTATTTTTTAAAATTTCGGAATTTTTAAACAGCTGTATCTTATCTTCTAGTAAGCGTATTTAGGATTTTTTTGGCTCATTTCAAGCGCGAAACTCTCCTCTTTCGAATGATTTCATTCGGGTTTTTCGGAGAGAAACGGTTCAGACGCTATATTCAAAAGAGTGGAAGGGTATTTTTTATTTTTTAAAATTTCGAAGATTTAAACCGCTATCTTATTTCTAGTAGGCGTATATAGGATTTTTTTGGCTCCCTACAAGCGCGAAACTCTCCTCTTTCGACTGATTTCATTCGGGTTTTTCGGAGAGAAACGATTCAGACTCTATATATAAAATAGTGGAAGGGTATTTTTGATTTTCTAAAATTTCGGAGTTTTTAAACCGCTGTATCTTATCTTCTAGTAGGCGTGTTTAGGATTTTTTCGGCTTATTTCAAGCACGAAAATCTCCTCTTTCGACTGATTTCAGTCGGGTTTTTCGGAGAGAAACGGTTCAGACGTTATATTCAAAGTAGTGGAAGGGTATTTTTGATTTTTTAAAATTTCGGAATATTTAAACCGCTGTATCGTATCTTCTAGTAGGCGTATTTAGGATTTTTTTGGCTCCATACAAGCGCGAAATTCTCCTCTTTCGATTGATTTCATTCGGGTTTTTCGGAGAAAAACGGATCAGACGCTATATTCAAAGTAGTGGAAGGGTATTTTTGATTTTTTAAAATTTCGGAATATTTAAACCGCTGTATCGTATCTTCTAGTAGGCGTATATAGGATTTTTTTGGCTCCCTACAAGCGCGAAACTCTCCTCTTTCGAATCATTTCATTCGGAGACAAACGGATCAGACGCTATATTCAAAATAGTGGAAGGGTATTTTTGATTTTTTAATATTTCGTAATATTTAAACCGCTGTATCTTATCTCCTAGTAGGCGTGTTTAGTATTTTCTTGGCTCTTTTCAAGCGCGAAACTCTCCTCTTTCGACTGATTACATTCGGGTTTTTCGGAGAGAAACGGATCAGACGCTATATTCAAAATAGTGGAAAGGTATTTTTGATTTTTTAAAATTTCGGAGTCTTTAAACCGCTGTATCTTATCTTCTAGTATGCGTATTTAGGATTTTTTTGGCTTCTTACAAGCGCGAAACTCTCCTGTTTCGATTGATTTCATTCGGGCTTTTCGGAGAGAAACGGTTCAGACGCTATATTCAAAATAGTGGAAAGGTATTTTTGTCTTTTAAAATTTCGGAATTTTTAAACCGCTGTATCTTATCTTCTAGTAAGCGTATTTAGGATTTTTTGGGCCCATTTCAAGCGCGAAACTCTCCCCTTTCGACTGATTTATTCGGGTTTTTCGGAGAGAAACGGTTCAGACGCTATATTCAAAATAGTGGAAGGGTATTTTTGATTTTTTAAAATTTCGAAGTTCTTAAACCGCTGTATCTTATTTCTAGTAGGCGTATATAGGATTTTTTTGGCTCCCTACAAGCGCGAAACTCTCCTCTTTCGAATCATTTCATTCGGGTTTTTCGGAGAGAAACGGTTCAGACGCTATATTCAAAATAGTGGAAGGGTATTTTTGATTCTTTAAAATTTCGGGATATTTAAACCGCTGTATCTTATCTTCTAGTAAGCGTATTTAGGATTTTTTTTGGTCATTTCAAGCGCGAAACTCTCCTCTTTCGACATATTATATTCGGGTTTTTAGGAGAGAAACTGTTCAGACGCTATACTCAAAATAGTGGAAGGGTATTTTTGATTTTTTAAAATTTCGAAGTTTTTAAACCGCTGTATCTTATCTTCTAGTAGGCATATTTAGAATTTTTTTGGCTCCATATAAGCGCGAAACTCTCCTCTTTCGAATGATTTCATTCGGGTTTTTCGGAGATGAACGGTTCAGACGCTATATTCAAAATAGTGGAAGGGTATTTTTTATTTTTTAAAATTTCGGAATTTTTAAACCGCTGTATCTTATTTTCTAGTAAGCGTATTTAGGACTTTTTTGGCTCATTTCAAGCGCGAAACTCTCCTCTTTCGAATGATTTCATTCGGGTTTTTCGGAGAGAAACGGTTCAGACGCTATATTCAAAAGAGTGGAAGGGTATTTTTTTATTTTTTAAAATTTCGAAGATTTAAACCGCTATCTTATTTCTAGTAGGCGTATATAGGATTTTTTTGGCTCCCTACAAGCGCGAAACTCTCCTCTTTCGACTGATTTCATTCGGGTTTTTCGGAGAGAAACGGTTCAGACGCTATATACAAAATAGTGGAAGGGTATTTTTGATTTTCTAAAATTTCGGAGTTTTTAAACCGCTGTATCTTATCTTCTAGTAGGCGTGTTTAGGATTTTTTTGGCTTATTTCAAGCACGAAACTCTCCTCTTTCGACTGATTTCATTCGGGTTTTTCGGAGAGAAACGGTTTAGACGCTATATTCAAAGAAGTGGAAGGGTATTTTTGATTTTTTAAAATTTCGGAATATTTAAACCGCTGTATCGTATCTTCTAGTAGGCGTATTTAGGATTTTTTTGGCTCCATACAAGCGCGAAACTCTCCTCTTTCGACTGATTTCATTCGGGTTTTTCGGAGAAAAACGGATCAGACGCTATATTCAAAATAGTGGAAGGGTATTTTTGATTTTTTAAAATTTCGGAGTATTTAAACCGCTGTATCTTATCTTCTAGTAGGCGTATATAGGATTTTTTTGGCTCCCTACAAGCGCGAAACTCTCCTCTTTCGAATGATTTCATTCGGAGACAAACGGTTCAGACGCTATATTCAAAATAGTGGAAGGGTATTTTTGATTTTTTAAAATTTCGAAGTATTTAAACAGCTGTATCTTATCTTCTAGTAGGCGTATTTAGTATTTTCTTGGCTCATTACAAGCGCGAAACTCTCCTCTTTCGACTGATTTCATTCGGGTTTTTCGGAGAGAAACGGTTCAGACGCTATATTCAAAATAGTGGAAGGCTATTTTTGATTTTTTAAAATGTCGAAGTTTTTAAACCGCTGTATCTTATCTTCTAGTAGGCGTATTTAGGATTTTTTGGCTCATTTCAAGCGCGAAACTCTTCTCTTTCGACTCATTTCATTCGGGTTTTTCGGAGAGAAACGATTCAGACGCTATATTCAAAAAAGTGAAAGGGTATTTTTGATTTTTTAAAATTTCGAAATATTTAAACCGCTGTATCTTATCTTCTAGTAGGCGTATTTAGGATTTTTTTGGCTCCATTTCAAGCGCGAAACTCTCCTCTTTCGACTGATTTCATTCGGGTTTTTCGGAGAGAAACGGTTCAGACGCTATATTCAAAATAGTGGAAGGGTATTTTTGATTTTTTAAAATTTCGAAGTATTTAAACCGCTGTATCTTATCTTCTAGTAGGCGTATTTAGGATTTTTTTGGCTCCTTACAAGCGCGAAACTCTCCTCTTTCGACTGATTTCATTCGGGTTTTTCGGAGAGAAACGGTTCAGACGCTATATTCAAAATAGTGGAAGGGTATTTTTGATTTTTTAAAATTTCGAAGTCTTTAAACCGCTGTATCTTATCTTCTAGTAGTCGTATTTAGGATTTTTTGGCTCCTTACAAGCGCGAAACTCTCCTCTTTCGACTGATTTCATTCGGGTTTTTCGGAGAGAAACGGTTCAGACGCTATATTCAAAATAGTGGAAGGGTATTTTTGATTTTTTAAAATTTCGAAGTATTTAAACCGCTGTATCTTATCTTCTAGTAGGCGTATTTAGGATTTTTTTGGCTCCTTACAAGCGCGAAACTCTCCTCTTTCGACTGATTTCATTCGGGTTTTTCGGAGAGAAACGGTTCAGACGCTATATTCAAAATAGTGGAAGGGTATTTTTGATTTTTTAAAATTTCGAAGTATTTAAACCGCTGTATCTTATCTTCTAGTAGGCGTATTTAGGATTTTTTTGGCTCCTTACAAGCGCGAAACTCTCCTCTTTCGACTGATTTCATTCGGGTTTTTCGGAGAGAAACGGTTCAGACGCTATATTCAAAATAGTGGAAGGGTATTTTTGATTTTTTAAAATTTCGAAGTTTTTAAACCGCTGTATCTTATCTTCTAGTAGGCGTATTTAGGATTTTTTTGGCTCCTTACAAGCGCGAAACTCTCCTCTTTCGACTGATTTCATTCGGGTTTTTCGGAGAGAAACGGTTCAGACGCTATATTCCAAAATAGTGGAAGGGTATTTTTGATTTTTTAAAATTTCGGAGATATTTAAACCGCTGTATCTTATCTTCTAGTAGGCGTATTTAGGATTTTTTTGGCTCCTTACAAGCGCGAAACTCTCCTCTTTCGACTGATTTCATTCGGGTTTTTCGGAGAGAAACGGTTCAGACGCTATATTCAAAATAGTGGAAGGGTATTTTTGATTTTTTAAAATTTCGAAGTTTTTAAACCGCTGTATCTTATCTTCTAGTAGGCGTATTTAGGATTTTTTTGGCTCCTTACAAGCGCGAAACTCTCCTCTTTCGACTGATTTCATTCGGGTTTTTCGGAGAGAAACGGTTCAGACGCTATATTCAAAATAGTGGAAGGGTATTTTTGATTTTTTAAAATTTCGAAGTTTTTAAACCGCTGTATCTTATCTTCTAGTAGGCGTATTTAGGATTTTTTTGGCTCCTTACAAGCGCGAAACTCTCCTCTTTCGACTCATTTCATTCGGGTTTTTCGGAGAGAAACGGTTCAGACGCTATATTCAAAATAGTGGAAGGGTATTTTTGATTTTTTAAAATTTCGGAATTTTTAAACCGCTGTATCTTATCTTCTAGTAGGCGTATTTAGGATTTTTTGGCTCCTTACAAGCGCGAAACTCTCCTCTTTCGACTGATTTCATTCGGGTTTTTCGGAGAGAAACGGTTCAGACGCTATATTCAAAATAGTGGAAGGGTATTTTTGATTCTTTAAAATTTCGAAGATATTTAAACCGCTGTATCTTATCTTCTAGTAGGCGTATTTAGGATTTTTTTGGCTCCTTACAAGCGCGAAACACTCCTCTTTCGACTGATTTCATTCGGGTTTTTCGGAGAGAAACGGTTCAGACGCTATATTCAAAATAGTGGAAGGGTATTTTTGATTTTTTAAAATTTCGAAGTCTTTAAACCGCTGTATCTTATCTTCTAGTAGGCGTATTTAGGATTTTTTGGGCTCATTTCAAGCGCGAAACACTCCTCTTTCGACTGATTTCATTCGGGTTTTTCGGAGAGAAACGGTTCAGACGCTATATTCAAAATAGTGGAAGGGTATTTTTGATTCTTTAAAATTTCGGAATTTTTAAACCGCTGTATCTTATCTTCTAGTAGGCGTATTTAGGATTTTTTTAGCTCACTTACAAGCGCGAAACTCTCCTCTTTCGACTGATTTCATTCGGGTTTTTCGGAGAGAAACGGTTCAGACGCTATATTCAAAATAGTGGAAGGGTATTTTTGATTTTTTAAAATTTCGGAGTATTTAAACCGCTGTATCTTATCTTCTAGTAGGCGTATTTAGGATTTTTTTGGCTCCTTACAAGCGCGAAACTCTCCTCTTTCGACTGATTTCATTCGGGTTTTTCGGAGAGAAACGGTTCAGACGCTATATTCAAAATAGTGGAAGGGTATTTTTGATTTTTTAAAATTTCGAAGATATTTAAACCGCTGTATCTTATCTTCTAGTAGGCGTATTTAGGATTTTTTTGGCTCCTTACAAGCGCGAAACTCTCCTCTTTCGACTCATTTCATTCGGGTTTTTCGGAGAGAAACGGTTCAGACGCTATATTCAAAATAGTGGAAGGGTATTTTTGATTTTTTAAAATTTCGGAATTTTTAAACCGCTGTATCTTATCTTCTAGTAGGCGTATTTAGGATTTTTTTGGCTCACTTACAAGCGCGAAACTCTCCTCTTTCGACTGATTTCATTCGGGTTTTTCGGAGAGAAACGGTTCAGACGCTATATTCAAAGTAGTGGAAGGGTATTTTTGATTTTTTAAAATTTCGAGGTTTTTAAACCGCTGTATCTTATCTTCTAGTAGGCGTATTTAGGATTTTTTTAGCTCCTTACAAGCGCGAAACTCTCCTCTTTCGACTGATTTCATTCGGGTTTTTCGGAGAGAAACGGTTCAGACGCTACATTCAAAATAGTGGAAGGGTATTTTTGATTTTTTAAAATTTCGAAGTATTTAAACCGCTGTATCTTATCTTCTAGTAGGCGTATTTAGGATGTTTTTTGGCTCCTTACAAGCGCGAAACTCTCCTCTTTCGACTCATTTCATTCGGGTTTTTCGGAGAGAAACGGTTCAGACGCTATATTCAAAATAGTGGAAGGGTATTTTTGATTTTTTAAAATTTCGAAGTATTTAAACCGCTGTATCTTATCTTCTAGTAGGCGTATTTAGAATTTTTTTGGCTCCTTACAAGCGCCAAACTCTACTCTTTCGACTGATTTCATTCGGGTTTTTCGGAGAGAAACGGTTCAGACGCTATATTCAAAGTAGTGGAAGGATATTTTTGATTCTTTAAAATTTCGGGATATTTAAACCGCTGTATCTTATCTTCTAGTAGGCGTATTTAGGATTTTTTTGGCTCCTTACAAGCGCGGAACTCTCCTCTTTCGACTGATTTCATTCGGGTTTTTCGGAGAGAAACGGTTAAGACGCTATATTCAAATTAGAGGAAGGGTATATTTCATTTTTTAAAATTTCGAAGACATTAAACCGCTGTATCTATCTTCTAGTAGGCGTATTTACTATTTTTTGGGCTCATTTCAAGCGCGAAACACTCCACTTTCGACTCATTTCATTCGGGTTTTTTTTGGAGAGAAGCGGTTCAGAGGATATATTCAAAATAGTGGAAGGGTATTTTTGATTTTTTAAAATTTCGGAATTTTTAAACCGCTGTATCTTATCTTCTAGTAGGCGCATTTAGGATTTTTTGAGCTCATTTCAAGCGCGAAAAACTCCTCTTTCTACGGATTTTATTCGACTTTTTCGGAGAGGAACGGTTCAGACGCAATATTCAAAATAGTGGAAGGGTAATTTTGATTTTTTAAAATTTCGAAGTATTTAAACCGCTGTATCTTATCTTCTAGTAGGCGTATTAAGGATTTTTTTGACTCTTTACAAGCGCGAAACTATACTCTTTTGAACCATTTCATTCGGGTTTTTCGGATAGAATCGGTTGAGACGCTATATTCAAAAGAGTGGAAGGGTATTTTTGATTCTTTAAAATTTCGGGATATTTAAACCGCTGTATCTTATCTTCTAGTAGGCGTATTTAGGATTTTTTTTGCTCCTTACAAGCGCGGAACTCTCCTCTTTCGACTGATTTCATTCTGGTTTTTCGGAGAGAAACGATTCAGACGCTATATTCAAAAGAGTGCAAGGGTATTTTTGATTTTTTAAGATTTCGAAGTTTTTAAACCGCTGTATCTTATCTTCTAGTAGGCGTACTTAGGATTTTTTTGGCTCCTTACAAGCGCGAAACTCTCCTCTTTCGACTGATGTCATTCGGGTTTTTCGGAGAGAAACAGTTCAGACGCTATATTCAAAGTAGTGGAATGGTATTTTTGATTCTTTAAAATTTCGGGATTTTTAAACCTCTGTATCTTATCTTCTAGTAGGCGTATTTAGGATTTTTTTGGCTCCTTACAAGCGCGGAACTCTCCTCTTTCGACTGATTTCATTCGGGTTTTTCGGAGAGAAACGGTTAAGACGCTATATTCAAATTAGAGGAAGGGTATATTTGATTTTTTAAAATTTCGAAGTCATTAAACCGCGGTATCTTATCTTCTAGTAGGCGTATTTAGGATTTTTTTGGCTCCTTACAAGCGCGAAACTCTCCTCTTTCGACTGATTTCATTCGGGTTTTTCGGAGAGAAACGGTTCAGACGCTATATTCAAAGTAGTGGAAGGGTATTTTTGATTCTTTAAAATTTCGAGATTTTTAACCCGCTGTATCTTATCTTCTAGTAGTCGTATTTAGGATTTTTTTGGCTCCTTACAAGCGCGGAACTCTCCTCTTTCGACTGATTTCATTCGGGTTTTTCGGAGAGAAACGGTTAAGACGCTATATTCAAATTCGAGGAAGGGTATATTTGATTTTTTAAAATTTCGAAGTGTTTAAACCGCTGTACCTTATCTTCTAGTAGGCGTATTTACTATTTTTTGGGCTCATTTCAAGCGCGAAACACTCCACTTTCGACTGATTTCATTCGGGTTTTTCGGAGAGAAGCGGTTCTGAGGATATATTCAAAATAGTGGAAGGGTATTTTTGATTTTTTAAAATTTCGGAATTTTTAAACCGCTCTATCTTATCTTCTAGTAGGCGTATTTAGGATTTTTTGAGTTCATTTCAAGCGAGAAACTCTCCTCTTTCGACTGATTTCATTCGGGTTTTTCGGAGAGAAACGGTTCAGACGCTATATTCAAAGTAGTGGAAGGGTATTTTTGATTCTTTAAAATTTCGATGTCTTTAAACCGCTGTATCTCATCTTCTAGTAGGCGTATTTAGGATTTTTTTGGCTCCTTACAAGCGCGAAACTCTCCTCTTTCGACTGATTTCATTCGGGTTTTTCGGAGAGAAACGGTTCAGACGCTATATTCAAAAGAGTGCAAGGGTATTTTTGATTTTTTAAAATTTCGAAGTGTTTAAACCGCCTTACCTTATTTTCTAGTAGGCGTATTTAGGATTTTTTTGGCTCCTTACAAGCGCGAAACTCTCCTCTTTCGACTGATTTCATTCGGGTTTTTCGGAGAGAAACGGTTCAGACGCTATATTCAAAGTAGTGGAAGGGTATTTTTGATTCTTTAAAATTTCGGGATATTTAAACCGCTGTATCTTATCTTCTAGTAGGCGTATTTAGGATTTTTTTTGCTCCTTACAAGCGCGGAACTCTCCTCTTTCGACTGATTTCATTCGGGTTTTTCGGAGAGAAACGGTTAAGACGCTATATTCAAATTAGAGGAAGGGTATATTTGATTTTTTAAAATTTCGAAGACATTAAACCGCTGTATCTATCTTCTAGTAGGCGTATTTACTATTTTTTGGGCTCATTTCAAGCGCGAAACACTCCACTTTTGACTCATTTCATTCGGGTTTTTTTTGGAGAGAAGCGGTTCAGAGGATATATTCAAAATAGTGGAAGGGTATTTTTGATTTTTTAAAATTTCGGAATTTTTAAACCGCTGTATCTTATCTTCTAGTAGGCATATTTAAGATTTTTTGGGCTCATTTCAAGCGAGAAACTCTCCTCTTTCGACTGATTTCATTCGGGTTTTTCGGAGAGAAACGGTTCAGACGCTATATTCAAAGTAGTGGAAGGGTATTTTTGATTCTTTAAAATTTCGGGATTTTTAAACCGCTGTATCTTATCTTCTATTAGGCTTATTTAGGATTTTTTTAGCCCCTTACAAGCGCGAAACTCTCCTCTTTCGACTGATTTCATTCGGGTTTTTCGGAGAGAAACGGTTCAGACGCTCCATTCAAAAGAGTGGAAGGGTATTTTTGATTTTTTAAAATTTCGAAGTATTTGAACCGCTGTATCTTATCTTCTAGTAGGCGTATTTAGGATGCTTTTTGCTCCTTACAAGCGCGAAACTCTCCTCTTTCGACTCATTTCATTCTGGTTTTTAGGAGAGAAACGGTTTAGACGCTATATTCAAAATAGTGGAATGGTATTTTTCATTTTTAAAAATTTCGAAGTATTTAAACCGCTGTATCTTATCTTCTAGTAGGCGTATTTAGAATTTTTTTGGCTCCTTACAAGCGCGAAACTCTACTCTTTCGACTGATTTCATTCGGGTTTTTCGGAGAGAAACGGTTCAGACGCTATATTCAAATTAGTGGAAGGGTATTTTTGATTTTTTAAAATTTCGAAGTATTTAAACCGCTGTATCTTATCTTCTAGTAGGCGTATTTAGGATTTTTTTGACTCTTTACAAGCGCGAAACTCTACTCTTTTGACCCATTTCATTCGGGTTTTTCGGAGAGAAACGGTTGAGACGCTATATTCAAAAGAGTGGAAGGGTATTTTTGATTTTTTAAAATTTCGAAATTTTTAAACCGCTGTATCTTATCTTCTAGTAGGCGTATTTAGGATTTTTTTGGCTCCTTACAAGCGCGAAACTCTCCTCTTTCGACTGATTTCATTCGGGTTTTTCGGAGAGAAACGGTTCAGACGCTATATTCAAAGTAGTGGAAGGGTATTTTTGATTCTTTAAAATTTCGAAATATTTAAACCGCTGTATCTTATCTTCTAGTAGGCGTATTTAGGATTTTTTTGGCTCCTTACAAGCGCGAAACTCTCCTCTTTCGACTGATTTCATTCGGGTTTTTCGGAGAGAAACGGTTAAGACGCTATATACAAAATAGAGGAAGGGTATATTTGATTTTTTAAAATTTCGAAGACTTTAAACCGCTGTATCTATCTTCTAGTAGGCGTATTTACTATTTTTTGGGCTCATTACAAGCGCGAAACACTCCTCTTTCGACTCATTTCATTCGGGTTTTTTTTCGGAGAGAAACGGTTCAGACGCTATATTCAAAATAGTGGAAGGGTATTTTTGATTTTTTAAAATTTCGGAATTTTTAAACCGCTGTATCTTATCTTCTAGTAGGCGTATTTAGGATTTTTTGAGCTCATTTCAAGCGCGAAACTCTCCTCTTTCGACGGATTTTATTCGAGTTTTTCGGAGAGAAACGGTTCAGACGCTATATTCAAAGTAGTGGAAGGATATTTTTGATTTTTTAAAATTTCGGAATTTTTAAACCGCTGTATCTTATCTTCTAGTAGGCGCATTTAGGATTTTTTGAGCTCATTTCAAGCGCGAAAAACTCCTCTTTCTACTGATTTTATTCGAGTTTTTCGGAGAGGAACGGTTCAGACGCTATATTCAAAATAGTGGAAGGGTATTTTAGATTTTTTAAAATTTCGGAATTTTTAAACCGCTGTATCTTATCTTCTAGTAGGCGTATTTAAGATTTTTTGGGCTCATTTCAAGCGAGAAACTCTCCTCTTTCGACTGATTTCATTCGGGTTTTTCGGAGAGAAACGGTTCAGACGCTATATTCAAAGTAGTGGAAGGGTATTTTTGATTCTTTAAAATTTCGGGATATTTAAACCGCTGTATCTTATCTTCTAGTAGGCTTATTTAGGATTTTTTTAGCTCCTTACAAGCGCGAAACTCTCCTCTTTCGACTGATTTCATTCGGGTTTTTCGGAGAGAAACGGTTCAGACGCTCCATTCAAAAGAGTGGAAGGGTATTTTTGATTCTTTAAAATTTCGGGATTTTTAAACCGCTGTATCTTATCTTCTAGTAGGCGTATTTAGGATTTTTTTAGCTCCTTACAAGCGCGAAACTCTCCTCTTTCGACTGATTTCATTCGGGTTTTTCGGAGAGAAACGGTTAAGACGCTATATTCAAAATAGAGGAAGGGTATTTTTGATTTTTTAAAATTTCGAAGTCATTAAACCGCTGTATCTTATCTTCTAGTAGGCGTATTTACTATTTTTTGGGCTCATTACAAGCGCGAAACACTCCACTTTCGACTGATTTCATTCGGGTTTTTCGGAGAGAAACGGTTCAGACGCTATATTCAAAATAGTGGAAGGGTATTTTTGATTTTTTAAAATTTCGAAGTTTTTAAACCGCTGTATCTTAATCTTCTAGTAGGCGTATTTAGGATTTTTTTGGCTCCTTACAAGCGCGAAACTCTCCTCTTTCGACTGATTTCATTCGGGTTTTTCGGAGAGAAACGGTTCAGACGCTATATTCAAAAGAGTGCGAAGGGTATTTTTGATTTTTTAAAATTTCGAAGTATTTAAACCGCTGTATCTTATCTTCTAGTAGGCGTATTTAGGATGTTTTTTGCTCCTTACAAGCGCGAAACTCTCCTCTTTCGACTGATTTCATTCGGGTTTTTCGGAGAGAAACGGTTCAGACGCTATATTCAAAATAGTGGAAGGATATTTTTGATTTTTTAAAATTTCGAAGTTTTTAAACCGCTGTATCTTATCTTCTAGTAGGCGTATTTAGGATTTTTTTGGCTCCTTACAAGCGCGAAACTCTCCTCTTTCGACTGATTTCATTCGGGTTTTTCGGAGAGAAACGGTTCAGACGCTATATTCAAAATAGTGGAAGGGTATTTTTGATTTTTTAAAACTTCGAAGTATTTAAACCGCTGTATCTTATCTTCTAGTAGGCGTATTTAGGATTTTTTTGGCTCCTTACAAGCGCGAAACTCTCCTCTTTCGACTCATTTCATTCGGGTTTTTAGGAGAGAAACGGTTTAGACGCTATATTCAAAATAGTGGAATGGTATTTTTCATTTTTTAAAATTTCGAAGTATTTAAACCGCTGTATCTTATCTTCTAGTAGGCGTATTTAGAATTTTTTTTGCTCCTTACAAGCGTGAAACTCTCCTCTTTCGACTGATGTCATTCGGGTTTTTCGGAGAGAAACAGTTCAGACGCTATATTCAAAGTAGTGGATGGTATTTTTGATTCTTTAAAATTTCGGGGTTTTTAAACCTCTGTATCTTATCTTCTAGTAGGCGTATTTAGGATTTTTTTGGCTCCTTACAAGCGCGGAACTCTCCTCTTTCGACTGATTTCATTCGGGTTTTTCGGAGAGAAACGGTTAAGACGCTATATTCAAATTAGAGGAAGGGTATATTTGATTTTTTAAA
>NW_028256897.1:0-4063 GCF_048593485.1 Apis florea
TCGCGCTTGTAAAGAGTCAAAAAAATCCTTAATACGCCTACTAGAAGATAAGATACAGCGGTTTAAATACTTCGAAATTTTAAAAAATCAAAAATACCCTTCCACTATTTTGAATATAGCGTCTGAACCGTTTCTCTCCGAAAAACCAGAATGAAATCAGTCGAAAGAGTAGAGTTTCGCGCTTGAAAGGAGCCAAAAAAATTCTAAACACGCCTACTAGAAGATAAGATACAGCGGTTTAAATACTTCGAAATTTTAAAAAATCTAAAATACCCTTCCACTATTTTGAATATAGCGTCTTAACCGTTTCTCTCCGAAAAACCCGAATGAAATCAGTCGAAAGAGGAGAGTTCCGCGCTTGTAAGGAGCCAAAAAAATCCTAAATACGACTACTAGAAGATAAGATACAGCGGTTTAAAAATCTCGAAATTTTAAAGAATCAAAAACACCCTTCCACTACTTTGAATATAGCGTCTGAACCGTTTCTCTCCGAAAAACCCGAATGAAATCAGTCGAAAGAGGAGAGATTCGCGCTTGTAAGGAGCCAAAAAAATCCTAAATACGCCTACTAGAAGATAAGATACCGCGGTTTAAAGACTTCGAAATTTTAAAAAATCAAAAATACCCTTCCACTAATTTGAATATAGCGTCTTAACCGTTTCTCTCCGAAAAACCCGAATGAAATCAGTCGAAAGAGGAGAGTTCCGCGCTTGTAAGGAGCCAAAAAAATCCTAAATACGCCTACTAGAAGATAAGATACAGCGGTTTAAATACTTCGAAATTTTAAAAAATCAAAAATACCCTTCCACTAATTTGAATATAGCGTCTGAACCGTTTCTCTCCGAAAAACCCGAATGAAATGATTCGAAAGAGTAGAGTTTCGCGCTTGTAAGGAGCCAAAAAAATTCTAAATACGCCTACTAGAAGATAAGATACAGCGGTTTAAAAACTTCGAAATTTTAAAAAATGAAAAATACCATTCCACTATTTTGAATATAGCGTCTAAACCGTTTCTCTCCTAAAAACCAGAATGAAATGAGTCGAAAGAGAGTTTCGCGCTTGTAAGGAGCAAAAAACATCCTAAATACGCCAACTAGAAGATGAGATACAGAGGTTTAAAGACTTCGAAATTTTAAAAAATCAAAAATACCCTTCCACTCTTTTGAATATAGCGTCTCAACCGTTTCTATCCGAAAAACCCGAATGAAATGGTTCGAAAGAGTAGAGTTTCGCGCTTGTAAGGAGCCAAAAAAATCCTAAATACGCCTACTAGAAGATAAGATACAGCGGTTTAAAAACTTCGAAATTTTAAAAAATCAAAAATACCCTTCCACTATTTTGAATATAGCGTCTGAACCGTTTCTCTCCGAAAAACCCGAATGAAATGTTTCGAAAGAGGATAGTTTCGCGCTTGTAAAGAGTCAAAAAAATCCTAAATACGCCTACTAGAAGATAAGATACAGCGGTTTAAATACTTCGAAATTTTAAAAAATGAAAAATACCATTCCACTATTTTGAATATAGCGTCTAAACCGTTTCTCTCCTAAAAACCAGAATGAAATGAGACGAAAGAGGAGAGTTTCGCGCTTGTAAGGAGCAAAAAACATCCAAAATACGCCAACTAGAAGATAAGATACAGCGGTTCAAATACTTCGAAATTTTAAAAAATCAAAAATACCCTTCCACTCTTTTGAATATAGCGTCTGAACCGTTTCTCTCCGAAAAACCCGAATGAAATCAGTCGAAAGAGGAGAGTTTCTCGCTTGTAAGGAGCCAAAAAAATCCTAAATACGCCTACTAGAAGATAAGATACAGCGGTTTAAATACTCCGAAATTTTAAAAAATCAAAAATACCCTTCCACTATTTTGAATATAGCGTCTGAACCGTTTCTCTCCGAAAAACCCGAATGAAATCAGTCGAAAGAGGAGAGTTTCGCGCTTGTAAGGAGCCAAAAAAATCCTAAATACGCCTACTAGAAGATAAGATACAGCGGTTTAAAAATCCCGAAATTTTAAAAAATCAAAAATACCCTTCCACTACTTTGAATATAGCGTCTGAACCGTTTCTCTCCGAAAAACCCGAATGAAATCAGTCGAAAGAGGAGAGTTTCGCGCTTGTAAGGAGCCAAAAAAATCCTAAATACGCCTACTAGAAGATAAGATACAGCGGTTTAAATACTTCGAAATTTTAAAAAATGAAAAATACCATTCCACTATTTTGAATATAGCGTCTAAACCGTTTCTCTCCTAAAAACCAGAATGAAATGAGTCGAAAGAGGAGAGTTTCGCGCTTGTAAGGAGCAAAAAACATCCTAAATACGCCTACTAGAAGATAAGATACAGCGGTTCAAATACTTCGAAATTTTAAAAAATCAAAAATACCCTCGCACTCTTTTGAATGGAGCGTCTGAACCGTTTCTCTCCGAAAAACCCGAATGAAATCAGTCGAAGGAGGACAGTTTCGCGCTTGTAAGGAGCTAAAAAAATCCTAAATAAGCCTACTAGAAGATAAGATACAACGGTTTAAAAATCCCGAAATTTTAAAGAATCAAAAATACCCTTCCACTACTTTGAATATAGCGTCTGAACCGTTTCTCTCCGAAAAACCCGAATGAAATCAGTCGAAAGAGGAGAGTTTCTCGCTTGAAATGAGCCCAAAAAATCTTAAATACGCCTACTAGAAGATAAGATACAGCGGTTTAAAAATTCCGAAATTTTAAAAAATCTAAAATACCCTTCCACTATTTTGAATATTGCGTCTGAACAATCCCTCTCCGAAAAACTCGAATAAAATCCGTAGAAAGAGGAGTTTATCGCGCTTGAAATGAGCTCAAAAAATCCTAAATACGCCAACTAGAAGATAAGATACAGCGGTTTAAAAATTCCGAAATGTTAAAAAATCAAAAATATCCTTCCACTATTTTGAATATTGCGTCTGAACCGCTTCTCTCCAAAAAAAACCCGAATGAAATGAGTCGAAAGTGGAGTGTTTCGCGCTTGAAATGAGCCCAAAAAATAGTAAATACGCCTACTAGAAGATAGATACAGCGGTTTAATGTCTTCGAAATTTTAAAAAATCAAATATACCCTTCCTCTAATTTGAATATAGCGTCTTAACCGTTTCTCTCCGAAAAACCCGAATGAAATCAGTCGAAAGAGGAGAGTTCCGCGCTTGTAAGGAGCCAAAAAAATCCTAAATACGCCTACTAGAAGATAAGATACAGCGGTTTAAAAATTCCGAAATTTTAAAAAATCAAAAATACCCTTCCACTCTTTTGAATATAGCGTCTGAACCGTTCCTCTCCGAAAAACCCGAATGAAATGATTCGAAAGAGGAGAGTTTCGCGCTTGTAAGGAGCCAAAAAAATCCTAAATACACCTACTAAAAGATAAGATACAGCGGTTTAAATACTTCGAAATTTTAAAAAATCAAAAATACCCTTCCACTCTTTTGAATATAGCGTCTGAACCGTATCTCTCCGAAAAACACGAATGAAATCAGTCGAAAGAGGAGAGTTTCGCGCTTGAAATGAGCCCAAAAAATACAAAATTCGCCTACTAGAAGATAAGATACAGCGGTTTAAATATTCCGAAATTTTAAAAAATCAAAAATACCCTTGCACTATTTTGAACATAGCGTCTGAAACGTTTCTCTACGAAAAACCCGAATGAAATGATTCGAAAGAGGAGTGTTTCACGCTTGAAATGAGCTCAAAAAATCCTAAATACGGCTACTAGAAGATAAGATACAGCGGTTTAAATATTCCGAAATTTTAAAAAATCAAAAATACCCTTCCACTCTTTTGAATATAGCGTCTGAACCGTTTCTCTCCGAAAAACCCGAATGAAATGTTTCGAAAGAGTATAGTTTCGCGCTTGTAAAGAGTCAAAAAAATCCTTAATACGCCTACTAGAAGATAAGATACAGCGGTTTAAATACTTCGAAATTTTAAAAAATCAAAAATACCCTTCCACTAATTTGAATATAGCGTCTGAACCGTTTCTCTCCGAAAAACCAGAATGAAATCAGTCGAAAGAGTAGAGTTTCGCGCTTGAAAGGAGC
>NW_028256898.1:0-7379 GCF_048593485.1 Apis florea
AATCATTTCATTCGGGTTTTTCGGAGAGAAACGGTTCAGACGCTATATTCAAAATAGTGGAAGGGTATTTTTGATTTTTTAAAATTTCGAAGTCTTTAAACCGCTGTATCTTATCTTCTAGTAGGCGTATTTAGGATTTTTTTGGCTCACTACAAGCGCGAAACTCTCCTCTTTCGACTCATTTCATTCGGGTTTTTCGGAGAGAAACGGTTCAGACGCTATATTCAAAATAGTGGAAGGGTATTTTTGATTTTTTAAAATTTCGGAGTTTTTAAACCGCTGTATCTTATCTTCTAGTAGGCGTATTTAGGATTTTTTTGGCTCATTTCAAGCGCGAAACACTCCTCTTTCGACTCATTTCATTCGGGTTTTTCGGAGAGAAACGGTTCAGACGCTATATTCAAAATAGTGGAAGGGTATTTTTGATTTTTTAAAATTTCGGAAGTATTTAAACCGCTGTATCTTATCTTCTAGTAGGCGTATTTAGGATTTTTTTGGCTCCCTACAAGCGCGAAACTCTCCTCTTTCGACTCATTTCATTCGGGTTTTTCGGAGAGAAACGGTTCAGACGCTATATTCAAAATAGTGGAAGGGTATTTTTGATTTTTTAAAATTTCGGAGTTTTTAAACCGCTGTATCTTATCTTCTAGTAGGCGTATTTAGGATTTTTTTGGCTCATTTCAAGCGCGAAACTCTCCTCTTTCGACTCATTTCATTCGGGTTTTTCGGAGAGAAACGGTTCAGACGCTATATTCAAAATAGTGGAAGGGTATTTTTGATTTTTTAAAATTTCGAAGTTTTTAAACCGCTGTATCTTATCTTCTAGTAGGCGTATTTAGGATTTTTTTGGCTCCTTACAAGCGCGAAACTCTCCTCTTTCGACTGATTTCATTCGGGTTTTTCGGAGAGAAACGGTTCAGACGCTATATATCAAAATAGTGGAAGGGTATTTTTGATTTTTTAAAATTTCGGAGTCTTTAAACCGCTGTATCTTATCTTCTAGTAGGCGTATTTAGGATTTTTTTGGCTCATTTCAAGCGCGAAACACTCCTCTTTCGACTCATTTCATTCGGGTTTTTCGGAGAGAAACGGTTCAGACGCTATATTCAAAATAGTGGAAGGGTATTTTTGATTTTTTAAAATTTCGAAGTCTTTAAACCGCTGTATCTTATCTTCTAGTAGGCGTATTTAGGATTTTTTTGGCTCATTTCAAGCGCGAAACTCTCCTCTTTCGACTCATTTCATTCGGGTTTTTCGGAGAGAAACGGTTCAGACGCTATATTCAAAATAGTGGAAGGGTATTTTTGATTTTTTAAAATTTCGGAGTATTTAAACCGCTGTATCTTATCTTCTAGTAGGCGTATTTAGGATTTTTTTGGCTCATTTCAAGCGCGAAACTCTCCTCTTTCGACACATTTCATTCGGGTTTTTCGGTAGAGAAACGGCTCAGACGCTATAATCAAAATAGTGGAAGGGTATTTTTGATTTTTTAAAATTTCGAAGTCTTTAAACCGCTGTATCTTATCTTCTAGTAGGCGTATTTAGGATTTTTTTGGACTCCTTACAAGCGCGAAACTCTCCTCTTTCGACTCATTTCATTCGGGTTTTTCGGAGAGAAACGGTTCAGACGCTATATTCAAAATAGTGGAAGGATGTTTTTGATTTTTTGTAATTTCGGACTTTTGAAACCGCTGTATCTTATCTTCTAGTAGGCGTATTTAGGATTTTTTTGGCTCCCTACAAGCGAGAAACTCTCCTCTTTCGACCCATTTCATTCGGGTTTTTCGGAGAGAAACGGTTCAAACGCTATATTCAAAAGAGTGGAAGGGTATTTTTGATTTTTTAAAATTTCGAAGTTTTTTAAACCGCTGTATCTTATCTTCTAGTAGGCGTATTAAGGATTTTTTTGACTCTTTACAAGCGCGAAACTCTCCTCTTTCGAACCATTTCATTCGGGTTTTTCGGAGAGAAACGGTTGAGACGCTATATTCAAAAGAGTGGAAGGGTATTTTTGATTTTTTAAAATTTCGAAGTATTTAAACCTCTGTATCTTATCTTCTAGTAGGCGTATTTAGGATTTTTTGGACTCATTTCAAGCGCGAAACTCTCCTCTTTCGAATCATTTCATTCTGGTTTTTCGGAGAGAAACGGTTATGACGCTACATTCAAAAGAGTGGAAGGGTATTTTCGATTTTTTAAAATTTCGACGTTTTTAAACCGCTGTATCTTATCTTTTAGTAGGCGTATTTAGGATTTTTTTGGCTCCCAACAAGCGAGAAACCCTCCTCTTTCGAATCATTTCATTCGAGTTTTTCGGAGAGAAACGGTTCAGACGCTATGTTCAAAATAGTGGAAGGGTATTCTAGATTTTTTAAAATTTCGGAGTATTTAAACCGCTGTATCTTATATTCTAGTAGGCGTGTTTAGGATTTTTTTGGCTTATGTCAAGCACGAAACTCTCCTCTTTCGACTGATTTCATTCGAGTTTTCCGGAGAGAAACGGTCCAGACGCTATATTCAAAAGAGTGGAAGGGTATTTTTGATTTTTTAAAATTTCGGAATTTTTAAACCGCTGTATCTTATCTTCTAGTAGGCGTATTTAGGATTTTTTGAGCTCATTTCAAGCGCGAAACTCTCCTCTTTCGACTGATTACATTCGGTTTTTTCGGAGAGAAACGGTTCAGACGCTATATTCAAAATAGTGGAAGGGTATTTTTAATTTTTTAAAATTTCGAAGTTTTTAAACCGCTGTATCTTATCTTCTAGTAGGCGTATTTATGATTTTTTTGGCTCATTTCAAGCGCGAAACTCTCCTCTTTCGAATCATTTCATATGGGTATTTCGGAGAGAAACGGTTCAGACGCTATATTCAAAATAGTGGAAGGGTATTTTTGATTTTTTAAAATTTCGTAATTTTTAAACCGCTCTATCTTATCTTCTAGTAGTCGTATTTAGGATTTTTTAGCTCATTTCAAGCGCGAAACACTCCTCTTTCGAATCATTTCATTCGGGTTTTTCGGAGAGATACGGTTCAGACGCTACATTCAAAATACTGGAAGGGTATTTTTGTTTTTTTAAAATTTCGAAGTCTTTAAACCGCTGTATCTTATCTTCTAGTTGGCGTATTTAGTATTTTTTTGCGCTCATTACAAGCGCGAAACTACTCCTCCTTCGACTCATTTCATTCGGGTTTTTCGGAGAGAAACGGTTCAGACGCTATAATCAAAATAGTGGAAAGGTATTTTTGATTTTTTAAAATTTCGAAGTTTTTAAACCGCTGAATCTTATCTTCTAGTAGGCGTATTTAGGATTTTTTTGGCTCCTTACAAGCGCGAAACTCTCCCCTTTCGACTGATTTCATTCGGGTTTTTCGGAGAGAAACGGTTCAGACGCTATATTCAAAGATAGTGGAAGGGTATTTTTGATTTTTTAAAATTTCGAAGTCTTTAAACCGCTGTATCTTGTCTTCTAGTAGGCGTATTTAGGATTTTTTGGCTCCTTACAAGCGCGAAACTCTCCTCTTTAGACGCATTTCATTTGGGTTTTTCGGAGAGAAACGGTTTAGACGCTATATTAAAAAGAGTGGAAGGGTATTTTTGATTTTTTAAAATTTCGTAGTTTTTAAACCGCTGTATCTTATCTTCTAGTAGGCGTATTTAGGATTTTTTAGCTCATTTCAAGCGCGAAACACTCCTCTTTCGAATCATTTCATTCGGGTTTTTCGGAGAGAAACGGTTCAGACGCTATCATTCAAAATACTGGAAGGGTACTTTTGAATTTTCTAAAATTTCGAGTCTTTAAAACGCTGTATCTTATCTTCTAGTAGGCGTATTTAGGATATTTTCGTCTCATTTAAAGCCAGAAACCCTCCTCTCTCGAATCATTTCATTCGTGTTTTTGGTAGAGAAACGGTTTAGACGATATCTTCATAAGAGTGGAAGGGTATTTTTAATTTTTTTAATTTCGGAGTTTTTAAACCGCTGTATCTTATCTTCTAGTAGGCGTATTTAGGATTTTTTCGGCTTTTTTCAAGCCCGAAACTGTCCTCTTTGGAATCATTTTATTCGGGTTTTTCGGAGAGAAACGGTTCAGTCGCTATATTCAAATTGTGGAAGGGTATTTTTGATTTTTTAAAATTTTGGATTCTTTAAACCGCTGTATCTTATCTTCTTGTAAACGCATTTAGGATTTTTTCGGCTCATTTCAAGCGCGAAATTCTCCTCGTTCGAATTATTTCATTCGGGTATTTCGGAGAGAAACGGTTCAGACGCTATATTCAAAATAGTGGATGGCTATTTATGATTTTTAAAATTTCGGAGTATTTAAACCGCTGTATCTTTTCTTCTAGTAGACGTATTTAGGATTTTTTAGGCTCATTTCAAGTGCGGAACTCTCCTCTTTGGAATAATTTCATTCCTTTTTTTCGGAGAAAAACGGTTCAGTCGCTATATCCAAAAGAGTGTAAGGGTATTTTTGATTTTTTAAAATTTTGGATTGTTTAAACCTCTGTATCTTATCTTCTTGTAGGCGTATTTAGGATTTTTTCTTCTCATTTCAAGCGCGAAACTATCCTCTTTCGAATCATTTCATTTGGGTTTTTCGGAGAGAGACGGTTTAGACGCTTTCTTCAAAGTAGTGGAAGGATATTTTTGATTTTTTAAAATTTCGGAGCTTTAAACCGCTGTATCATATTTTCTAGTAGGCGTAGATAGGACTTTTTTGGCTCATTTCAAGCGCGAAACTCTCCTCTTTCCAACCATTTCATTCGGGTTTTTCGGAGTGAAATGGTTTAGACGCTACATTCAAAATAGTGGATTGGTATTTTTGATTTTTTAAAATTTCGAAGATTTAAACAGCTGTATCTTATCTTCTAGTAGGCGTATTTAGGATTTTTTTGGCTCCCTACAAGCGCGAAACTCTCCTCTTTAGAAGCATTTCATTCTGGTTTTTCGCAGAGAAACGGTTCAGACTCTACATTCAAAATAGTGGAAGGGTATTTTTGATTTTTTAAAATTTCGGAGATTTAAACCGCTGTATCTTATCTTCTAGTAGGCGTATTTAAGATTTTTTTGGCTCATTTCAAGCGCGAAACTCTCCTCTTTCGACTCGTTTCATTCGCGTTTTTCGGAGAGAAACGTTTTAGACGCTTTATTCAAAATAGTGTAAGGGTATTTTTGATTTTTTAAAATTTCGAAGCATTTAAACCGCTGTATCTTATCTTCTAGTAGGCGTATGTAGGATTTTTTTCTCTCATTTCAAGCGAGAAACTCTCCTCTTTCGAATCATTTCATTCAGGTTTTTCGGAGAGAAACGGTTCAGACTATATATTCAAAATAGTGGAAGGGTATTTTTGATTTTTTAAAATTTCGGAGTCTTTAAACCGCTGTATCTTATCTTCTAGTAGGCGTATTTAGGATTTTTTTGGCTCATAACAAGCGCGAAACTCTCCTCTTTCGAATCATTTCATTCGAGTTTTTCGGAGAGAAACGATTCAGACGCTATCTTCAAAAGAGTGGAAGAGCATTTTTGATTTTTTAAAATTTCGGAGTATTTAAACGCTGTATCTTATCTTCTAGTAGGCGTATTTAGGATTTTTTTGGCTCCCTACAAGCGCGAAACTCTCCTCTTTCGAATCGATTTCATTCGGGTTTTTCGGAGAGAAACGGTTCAGACGCTATATTCAAAATAGTGGAAGGGTACTTTTGATTTTTTAAAATTTCGAAGTATTTAAACCGCTGTATCTTATCTTCTAGTAGGCGTATTTAGGATTTTTTTGGCACACTTACAAGCGCGAAACTCTCCTCTTTCGAGTCATTTCATTCTGGTTTTTCGGAGAGAAACGGTTCAGACGCTATATTCAAAATAGTGGAAGGGTATTTTTGATTTTTTAAAATTTCGAAGTTTTTAAACCGCTGTATCTTATCTTCTAGTAGGCGTATTTAGGACTTTTTTGGCTCCTTACAAGCGCGAAACTCTCCTCTACCGACTGCATTTCATTCGGGTTTTTCGGAGAGAAACGGTTCAGACGCTATATTCAAATTAGTGGAAGGGTATTTTTGATGTTTTAAAATTTCGAAGTCTTTAAACCGCTGTATCTTATCTTCTAGTAGGCGTATTTAGGATTTTTTTGGCTCCCTACAAGCGCGAAACTCTCCTCTTTCGAATCATTTCATTCTGGTTTTTCGGAGAGAAACGGTTCAGACGCTACATTCAAAAGGAAGGGTATTTTTGATTTTTTAAAATTTCGAAGTTTTTAAACCGCTGTATCTTATCTTCTAGTAGGCGTATTAGGATTTTTTTGACTCCCAACAAGCGCGAAACTCTCCTCTTTCGACACATTTCATTCGGGTTTTTCGGAGAGAAACGGTTCAGACGCTATATTCAAAATAGTGGAAGGGTATTCTTGATTTTTTAAAATTTCGAAGTATTTAAACCGCTGTATCTTATCTTCTAGTAGGCGTATTTAGGATTTTTTTGGCTCATTTCAAGCGCGAAACTCTCCTCTTTCGACTCATTTCATTCGGGTTTTTCGGAGAGAAACGGTTCAGACGCTATATTCAAAATAGTGGAAGGGTATTTTTGATTTTTTAAAATTTCGAAGTTTTTAAACCGCTGTATCTTATCTTCTAGTAGGCGTATTTAGGATTTTTTTGGCTCATTTCAAGCGCGAAACTCTCCTCTTTCGACTCATTTCATTCGGGTTTTTCGGAGAGAAACGGTTCAGACGCTATATTCAAAAGAGTGGAAGGGTATTTTTGATTTTTTAAAATTTCGAAGTCTTTAAACCGCTGTATCTTATCTTCTAGTAGGCGTATTTAGGATTTTTTTGGCTCACTACAAGCGCGAAACTCTCCTCTTTCGACTGCATTTCATTCGGGTTTTTCGGAGAGAAACGGTTCAGACGCTATATTCAAAATAGTGGAAGGGTATTCTTGATTTTTTAAAATTTCGAAGTATTTAAACCGCTGTATCTTATCTTCTAGTAGGCGTATTTAGGATTTTTTTGGCTCATTTCAAGCGCGAAACTCTCCTCTTTCGACTCATTTCATTCGGGTTTTTCGGAGAGAAACGGTTCAGACGCTATATTCAAAATAGTGGAAGGGTATTTTTGATTTTTTAAAATTTCGAAGTCTTTAAACCGCTGTATCTTATCTTCTAGTAGGCGTATTTAGGATTTTTTTGGCTCACTACAAGCGCGAAACTCTCCTCTTTCGACTCATTTCATTCGGGTTTTTCGGAGAGAAACGGTTCAGACGCTATATTCAAAATAGTGGAAGGGTATTTTTGATTTTTTAAAATTTCGAAGTTTTTAAACCGCTGTATCTTATCTTCTAGTAGGCGTATTTAGGATTTTTTTGGCTCACTTACAAGCGCGAAAC
>NC_021401.1:0-17694 GCF_048593485.1 Apis florea
ATTTATATAGTTTAATAAAAACATTATATTTTCAATATAAAAATAATTTAAAATTATAAAAAATTTATAAATATATTTATAAATTTATATTTAAAATTTATAAACCGTGAAATATTTTAAAAATAAAGCTTCTAACTTTATATAGGATATAAAAATCCATATTTCTATTTAATTTATAAAGTTAATAAAATTAACATTATATTTATTAATATAAAAATAATTTATATCAAATTTATAAATATATTTATAAATTTATATTTAAAATTTATAAACCGTGAAATATTTTAAAAATAAAGCTTCTAACTTTATATAGGATATAAAAATCCATATTTCTATTTAATTTATAAAGTTAATAAAATTAACATTATATTTATTAATATAAAAATAATTTATATCAAATTTATAAATATATTTATAAATTTATATTTAAAATTTATAAACCGTGAAATATTTTAAAAATAAAGCTTCTAACTTTATATAGGATATAAAAATCCATATTTCTATTTAATTTATAAAGTTAATAAAATTAACATTATATTTATTAATATAAAAATAATTTATATCAAATTTATAAATATATTTATAAATTTATATTTAAAATTTATAAACCGACTATATAATAAGCTAAATAAAGCTAATAGGTTCATACCCTGTCGATAAATTAAAAATTTTTATATAAAAATTTTATTTTAAATTTTATAAATTTATTTTAGTGTTTAAGCACATAAAACTTTGAATTTTAAAGGATTAATTAATTTAATAAATAAATTTTTAAATTTTTAAATAAAAAATTATTAAATTTTAAAAATATTAGTATAAAAATTCAATGGATATTAGTTAATATTTATAACATTTAAATTGCATTTAAAAATTAATAATAATATATTATATCTAATAAATAATAAAGTAATATGTCTGATTAAAGAAATATTTTGATAAAATATTCAAGTATAATTAATTTATACTATTACTTAATAATATATAAAAATAAATAAAATTTTTTATATATTATTTATTTTTTTAAATAATAAACATAATTTATTTATTTATTTATTAATTTTTTTTTTAATTTTAATTATAAATTTAAATAATACCTTTGTTCAATGATTAGTTATAGAATTTAGAACTATTGTAAGAATTAGATTAATTAATATTAAATCATCAAATAAAATCCCAAGATTAATTTATTATATAATTTCAGTTATTTCAAGAATATTTTTATTTTTAGTAATTATTATTTATTTAAGACCAACCTATTTTCTAAAACATCCTATATTAAATTTTTTAATACAAATAATATTTTTCTTAAAAATTGGAATTTTTCCATTTCATTATTGATTAATTTATTCATATGAAATAATAAAATGAAATCAAATTTTTTTAATATCTACATTAATTAAATTTATACCAATTTATATACTTTATACATTAACATATATAAATTTATGAACAATAATATACTTATTAACTAGAAATTTATTGATTTCATTATTTGCTAATAAATTTTATTCTTTAAAGAAATTATTAGCATGTTCAACAATTTTTAATTCATTATATTTTATTATATTATTATTTTTAAATAAAACATTATTTTTTATTTTTATTATTATTTATTCAATTAATTATTATATATTAATTAATTATTTTTATAAATTTAATATTAATAATTTAAATTTTATATTTTTAAATAAATATCAATCTTATATATTTTTAATTTTAATTTTTAATTATTCTATATTTCCAATTTTATTAACTTTTATTATTAAATGAATATTAATTTATCTTTTAATTTCAAGAAAATTATATAATTGAATATTATTTATTATTTTAATTTCTAGAATAATTATAATCTGAAATTATTTTATTTTATTAAAAAATTTATTTATAAAAATAAATTTTTATAAAAATAATTTTATATTAAATAAAAATAATATAAAATTAAATTTAATATTAATTATTTTTTTAATTTTTAATATAACATTTTTTTTATTAATAAATTTTATTTAATTCAAATAAAAATAATTTTTTAATTATTGTAAAATTATAATTAATCTTTAAATTTGCAATTTAATATTTTATTTAAACTACAATAATTTTATTAAAAAAAATATTTTAAAATTTTTTTAGTATTAGAAAAATTTTAATTTTCAATTTTAAATTTACAATTTAATTCTTTATTAAGATTTAATACTTTAAAAAATTAATTTTAAAAATTACTAAAATTTTTTCTATAAAGATTTTAAGTTAATTAAAACTTTTAATTTTCAAAATTAAATATAAAAATTTTTTTTTTAAATCTTAATTATAAAATGACTTATGTCAACTAATCACAAAAATATTGGAATACTATATTTTATTTTAGCTTTATGATCAGGAATATTAGGATCATCAATAAGATTTTTAATTCGAATAGAACTAAGATCTCCAGGATCCTGAATTAATAATGATCAAATTTATAATACAATTGTTACAAGTCATGCATTTTTAATAATTTTTTTTATAGTTATACCATTTTTGATTGGAGGATTCGGAAATTGATTAATTCCATTAATATTAGGATCTCCTGATATAGCATTTCCACGAATAAATAATATTAGATTTTGATTACTTCCTCCATCATTAATTCTTTTATTATTAAGAAATTTATTTTACCCATCACCAGGAACAGGATGAACTGTTTATCCACCTTTATCAGCTTATTTATATCATTCATCTCCATCAGTAGATTTTGCAATTTTTTCATTACATATATCAGGAAACTCATCAATTATAGGTTCATTAAATTTAATAGTAACAATTATAATAATAAAAAATTTTTCATTAAATTATGATCAAATTTCATTATTTCCATGATCAGTTTTTATTACAGCAATTTTACTTGTTATATCTTTACCAGTTCTCGCAGGAGCAATTACTATATTATTATTTGATCGAAATTTTAATACATCATTTTTTGATCCAATAGGAGGAGGAGATCCTATTCTTTATCAACATTTATTTTGATTTTTTGGACATCCAGAAGTTTATATTTTAATTTTACCAGGATTTGGATTAATTTCACAAATTGTAATAAATGAAAGAGGTAAAAAAGAAATTTTTGGTAATTTAGGAATAATTTATGCTATATTAGGAATTGGATTTTTAGGATTTATTGTTTGAGCTCATCATATATTTACAGTTGGATTAGATGTTGATACACGAGCTTATTTTACATCAGCAACAATAATTATTGCCGTTCCTACAGGAATTAAAGTATTTAGATGATTAGCAACTTATCACGGAGCAAAAATAAAATTAAATATTTCTATTTTATGATCATTAGGATTTATTTTATTATTTACAATTGGAGGATTAACAGGAATTATATTATCAAATTCATCAATTGATATTATTCTTCATGATACTTATTATGTTGTTGGACATTTTCATTATGTATTATCAATAGGAGCTGTATTTGCAATTATTTCTAGATTTATTCATTGATATCCATTAATTACTGGTTTATTATTAAATATTAAATGATTAAAAATTCAATTTATTATAATATTTATTGGTGTAAATCTAACATTTTTTCCTCAACATTTTTTAGGATTAATATCAATACCTCGACGTTATTCAGATTATCCTGACTCATATTATTGTTGAAATTCAATTTCTTCAATTGGATCAACTGTATCATTAAATAGATTAATTTTTTTAATTTTTATTATTATAGAAAGATTAATAGCAAAACGATTATTATTATTTAAATTTAATCAATCATCTCTTGAATGATTAAATTCAACACCACCAATTGAACACTCACATGTAGAAATTCCACTTTTAATTAAAAATTTAAATTTAAAATCAATCCTTTTAAAATTTTAATATGGCAGAATAGTGCATTGAATTTAAGCTTCAATTATAAAGTTTTTAACTTTTATTAAAATTAATAAATTAATTTAAATATTAAAATTTATTAATATTTCTACATGAATAATATTTATATTTCAAGAATCAAACTCATTTTATGCTGATAATTTAGTGTCATTTCACAATTTAGTAATAATAATTATTATTATAATTTCAACACTTACAATTTATATTATTTTTGATTTATTTATAAATAAATTTTCAAATTTATTTTTATTAAAAAATCATAATATTGAAATTATTTGAACAATTGTTCCTATTGTAATTTTATTAATTATTTGTTTTCCATCATTAAAAATTTTATATTTAATTGATGAAATTATTAATCCATTCTTTTCTATTAAATCAATTGGACACCAATGATACTGATCATATGAATACCCTGAATTTAATAATATTGAATTTGATTCATATATATTAAATTATAGAAATTTAAATCAATTTCGATTATTAGAAACTGACAATCGAATAATTATCCCAATAAAAATTCCTATACGATTAATTACTACATCAACTGATGTAATTCATTCATGAACTGTCCCTTCATTAGGTATTAAAGTTGATGCAGTTCCAGGTCGAATTAATCAATTAAATTTAATTAGAAAACGTCCAGGAATTTTTTTTGGTCAATGTTCAGAAATTTGTGGAATAAATCATAGATTCATACCTATTATAGTTGAATCAACATCATTTAAATTTTTCTTAAATTGAATTAATAAAATAAACTAAAATTTAAATAAAAAATTAGTTAAATTTATAACATTAGTTTGTCAAACTAAAATTAATTTTTAAAAAATTATTTTTTAAAATTCATTAGATGTCTGAAATTTAAGAGTTGATCTTTTAAATCAAATATAGTATTTTAATAAATTACTTCTAATGAATTTTATTCCTCAAATAATACCTATTAAATGATTCATAATTTATTTTATTTATTTAATTGTTTTTTATATATTCATTATATTAATAAATTCATTCTTAATTAAATTTAATTTAAAATTTAAAAAAACTTCAAAATCTTTAAAAAAATGAAACTGACTATGATAATAAATTTATTTGAAATATTTGATCCTTCATTTAACAATTATTTATCATTAAATTGATTATTTATATTTCTTCCTATTATTGTTATACCAAGAACTTTCTGATTAATTCAATCACGTATTTTATTTACATTTAAAACTTTATTAAATTATATATATAATGAATTTAAAGTAATTTCTAAATCAAATTATCAATCTAATATTATTATTTTTATTAGATTAATAATTTATATTATAATTACAAATTTATTTAGATTAATTCCTTATATTTTTACTTTAACAAGACATTTATTATTAAATATAATTTTATCATTAACATTATGATTTAGATTCTTAATTTATTTAATTTATAAAAATACAATACAATTTTTAAGACATCTTGTTCCATTAAATTCACCAGTATTTTTAATAAATTTCATAGTAATTATTGAATTAATTAGATTAATTATTCGACCATGAACTTTATCAATTCGATTATCAGCAAATTTAATTTCTGGACATTTAATTTTAACTCTTCTAGGTATTTTTATTAGAAATTTTATTACATTATTACCAATTAATATTTTAATTCAAAATATATTATTAACACTAGAAATTTTTATATCTATTATTCAAAGATATGTATTTTCTATTCTTTTAATTCTTTATTTTTCTGAATCAAATTAAATTAATGAAAAAAAATTTTCCATTTCATATAGTAACAAATAGTCCATGACCAATTATTTTATCATTTAGATTATTCAATATATTTACAAGAACTGCAATTTGAATTTATTTATCAAATAATTTATTTATAATATTTAATTTAATTAATACAACATTAATTATAATTATATGATTTCGAGATATTATTCGAGAAAGAACATATCAAGGATCTCATACACTTTATGTTACAAATTTTTTAAAATTTAGAATAATTTTATTTATTTTATCAGAATTAATATTTTTTATTTCATTTTTTTGAACATTTTTTCATTCATCAATCTCTCCAAATATTGAAATAGATATAATATGACCACCAAAAAATATTAAATTCTTTAATCCATTCGAAATCCCATTATTAAATTCTTTTATTTTAGTAACTTCAGGATTTACAGTAACTTTAAGACATTATTATTTATTAATAAATAATTTAAAATTAAGAAAATTTTATTTAATATTTACTGTTTCATTAGGAATCTATTTTACATTTCTTCAATCAATTGAATATATTAATTCACATTTTTGTTTTAATGATAGAATTTATGGATCAATTTTTTTTATAGCCACTGGATTTCATGGATTACATGTACTAATTGGATCAATCTTATTACTAATTTCATTTTATCGAATAAAAAATATTCATTTTTCTAATATACATAATATTAATTTTGAATTAGCAATTTGATATTGACATTTCGTTGATGTAATTTGACTATTTCTTTATACATTTATTTATTTATTAATTTAATAAATAAATTTCTTAAATATAAATATATATATATATATATATATAGTATAATAAATTACATTTAATTTCCAATTAAAAAATTTAATAACATATTTAATATATATAATTATTTATATCTATATATACTTTATTTTAATTTTTATTATTTCATTTATTTTATTATTAATTAATAAATTTATTTCAATAAAAAAAAAAATAGATTTTGAAAAAAGATCACCATTTGAATGCGGATTTAACCCAATTACAAAATCTAATTTACCATTTTCTCTCCCATTTTATTTAATTACTATAATATTTTTAATTTTTGATGTAGAAATTATTTTATTTTTACCAATAATTTTTTATTTAAAATCAATTAATTCAATTATTACATTCTTATTAATTTCATTATTTCTAATTTTATTAATTATTACCTTAATTTTTGAATGAATAAATAATTACTTAAATTGAATATACTAATATTTTAATTTTATTATAAAGGATTTATAAAATAAATCAAATCTTTAAGTCGAAATTAAAAGTAAAAATTACTTCTTTATATAAAAATACTATAAAATTAGTTAAAGCTAAAAATTAGCAATTTATTGTTAATAAATCATATGAATTATATTTATTCTAACTAAAAATAATTTATTATTTAAAAAATTAAAAATTTTCATTAATATTTTCAATATTATGCTCTAATATAAGCTATTTAAATTAAATTTAATTAATATAATAATTAATTATAAAAATTATTAAAGAAATTAAATAAATTATAGTTAATAATAAAGTATTGATTATTAAATTTTTAATTTTAATATTATATAAATTTATAAGTAATGATATAAACTTTCCTCTAAATGATTCAATAAATATTTTTTCAAATTCAATTTCATAACCAAATATATACATTAATAAACCTAAATAAATTTTCTTATAAATAAAATTTATATTTAAAAATATTATAAAAAATGAACCAATACTATTATTTAATAAATTAAATTTATAAAAATTATATCCCATAACTAATCCTAATATTAATATTTTCAAAATTATAAATTTATAAATTAAAATCAAATTTACACCATATAAACTAAAATTTATTAAATTAAATATTAATTTTCTATAAATTAATCTTAAAATTATCATAATTAATATTGTAATTCCTATAATATCATCTTCCTTAGAAAAAATAATATTTAATTTTAAAAAATTTCTTGTTAAAACTAAAATAATTCGAAAAGTATAAGAAACAGTTAATATTGTTCTTAAAATTAAATTAATTAAAGAAAAATAATTTATTGGTCTATAAAAAAAATATTCAATAATTAAATCTTTAGAATAAAATCCAACTAAAAAAGGAAATCCACATAATCTTAATATAGAAAATATTAAAATTATTCTTTTTAAAGGATAAATATAAAATATACCATAATATATACGTAAATCTTGAACTCTATTTATATAATGTATAAATCTTCCAACACATATAAACATTAATGATTTAAATATTGCATGAATAAATAAATGTAAAAATACTAAATCACTAAAACCTAAAGAAACCATTCTTATTATAAAACCTAATTGACTTAATGTTGAATAAGCAACAATTTTTTTTAAATCTAATTCAAAATTAGCAACTAATCCAGCAAATAATATTGTTAATCTAGAAACAAATAAAATAATATTTTTAAATTCAATATTTAATAAATCAACATATCGAATTAATAAATAAATTCCTGCAGTAACTAATGTTGATGAATGAACTAATGATGAAACAGGAGTTGGAGCTATTATTGCTATTGGTAATCAAGTAGAAAATGGTATTTGAGCTCTTTTTGTAAAAGCCATTATTAATAAAAAAAATATTATAAATTTATCTATTTTATATAAAATTAAATTTCATCTACCAAAACAAGTTACAAAACATATTATTATTAATAAACCTGAATCTCCTACTCGATTTAAAATAATAGTAACCATTCCTGATCTAAAAGATTTTATTTTTATATAATAAATTACTAAACAATAAGAAATTAATCCTAATCCATCTCAACCTAAAATAATTGATAATATATTAGGACTAAGAATTAATAAATACATTGAAGCTAAAAATAAAATTATTAAATAAAAAAATCGATTTATTATTAATTCATCTAATCTTATATACCTAATTCTATAAATAATAATCATTGAAAAAATATTCCTTACTAAAAAAATAAATATTAATGATTTATAATCAATCAATACATAAAAATTAAATTTTATTGAATTAATTGAATAAATTAATCATTCTAAAAAAAAACATTTATTAATTAACATTAAATATAATCTTATTATTATTATTAATAATCTAAATAAAAATAATATAATTCCACAAACTAATATTTTTAAAATAATTTAAAATAAAATAAATTTATATCATTGATATCACAAATCAATATTTTAACTTAAACTATTTAAATAAATAAAATATAATTTTAAAAATATTATATTTAAAGGAATTCAATGCATTATTAAAATAAAATATTCAACTAATAATCCATTATTAATTTTAAATTCAATATAAATTTTTCCATGATTAATAAATATAAATAAATAAATAGAATAAATAAATCTAAATAAACAATATATAATTAAAACAATAAATATATATTTTAATCAAGAAATTAATCCAATTATTAATAAAACTTCTCTTACTAAATTTAATGAAACTGGTGATCCTATATTTGATGAACATAACATAAATCATAATAAAGCAACAGAAGGTATAAAATTAATCATTCCTTTATTAATAAACATTAATCGTCTATTAGTTTGCTTATAAATTATATTTACTAAAAAAAATAAACCAGAAGATCTTAAACCATGAGAAATTATTATTATATAACTACCAATTAAACTTAATTTTAAAAAAGTTAATATTCCTATAATTAATAATCCTATATGAACAATTGATGAAATCGCAATAATAGATTTTATATCATATTGACACAAACACATTAATCTTAATGCTAAAACTCCAATTGAATTAATAATTACTAAAAAATTTGTAAAATAAAAAAAATTAATTTTAAAAATTATTATTAATCGTAATATACCATATCTGCCTAATTTTAATATAATTGAAGCCAAAATTATTGATCCATAATATGGAGCTTCTACATGAGCTTTTAATAATCATCCATGAAATATATATAATGGAATTTTAACTAAAAAAGATATTAATAAATAAATAAATAATAATTCATATAATTCAAAATTAATATATTCTATTAATAAAAATATCAAACTACATTCAATTCAATATATATAATAAATAATATATAATATAGGTAAAGAAAAAACTATAGTATAAAATATTAAATAAAATCCTGATAATCAACGATTTTCTCTATACCCTCATTCAACTACTATATAAAAAATTAATAATAAACCTAATTCATAAAATAAATAAAATAATAACAAATTTATTGATATAAAAACTATTAATAATGAAATTATTAATAAAAAATTAATCAATAAACAATTTTTTATATTTATATTTAAAGAATAAAAAATTAATCCAAAAATTCATAAAGTTAATAAAATTAAACCATATGAATAAAAATTAAATCTTAAATTACAAAAAATTATAATTCAATCAATTCAACTATAATTAAATAAATTAAAAATTAAAACTAATATAATTAAATTACCTATAATTAAATTCAAATTTTTAATTTTTAAATAAAAAATTATCAACAAATAAAAAATTAATATTATTATCATTTTTTAAATCAGAACAATTAAATTTTTTTATATTTCTATAAGATCAAATTTAATATTCTTAAATTTTGATGACCAATTTCATAATTTATCCTTACAAGTAAAGATAACCCTAAAACTAATTCACAAACAGAAAAAACTAAATAAACTAAAAACAATCAAGGATTTATTTGAAAATAAATCATTAAAAACAATAAAGTAAATACTACAAATTCTATTATAATTATAAATCTTAAATAATAAATATTGTAATATAACATAAATAAAAAAAATAAAAATAACAATAAAAAAATAATTTTAATGAATTTTAAAATTATTACAATCGTTTATAACTTATAAATCTAATAAAAGCTAAATAGTTTAAAAAATAAAACATTAATTTTGTAAATTAAATATATAAATTATATTATTTTAGCTAAATTAAAATTTCAAAAAAATTTAAATAATTAAATATCAATAATTCCCAAAATTATTATTTTAAATTAAACTATTTTTTGATAATTAAAAATGAAAATAATTCCAATTTATATTTCAAAATTAATATTTTCAATATTATTAATATTATTAATAACAATTTTTTTAAATAAATTATATAACAATCCAATAATATTATTGATTTTTTTAATTATATATTCTATTTTCATTTCAATCTCATTATATACCATTTGTCCAATAAATTCATTATTAATTTTTATAACACTAATTGTATTTATTAGAGGTATATTAATTTTATTTTCATACTTTATTTCTTTATTAAATAAACCAATTAAAATTAAAATTAAATTTATTATTTTATCAATTATATCAACATTATTAATTAATAAATTATTAAAAAAATATTTTATTAACAATTTATATACAAGATTAATATTTAAAAATTTAAATTTAATATCATCATTATATATAAATCCCAATATTATTATATTTATATTAATAATTTTTATATTAATTATTACTTTATTATTAATAACAAAAATTTCTTTTATTGAAAAAAAAACTCTTCGACAAAAAAAATAATATAAATTAAATTATTAAATGAAAAAATATACAAATTTTTTTAATTCAAACGATTTTATAAAAATAATTATATCAACAATTTATTTACCAACACCAATAAATATTAATTATATATGAAATTTTGGATCAATTTTAGGTATTTTCCTAATAATTCAAATTATTTCAGGATTTATTTTATCAATACATTACTGTCCTAATATTGATATTGCATTTTGATCTATTACAAATATTATAAAAGATATAAATTCAGGATGATTATTTCGTTTAATTCATATAAATGGAGCTTCATTCTATTTTATAATTATATACATCCATATTAGACGAAATATATTTTATAATTCATTTAAATTAAACACAGTATGAGGAATTGGAATTTTAATTTTATTAATTTCAATAGCAGCAGCATTTATAGGATATGTACTACCATGAGGTCAAATATCTTATTGAGGAGCAACAGTAATTACAAATCTATTATCAGCTATTCCATATGTAGGAAATACAGTTGTTCTTTGAATTTGAGGTGGATTTTCAATTAATAATGCAACATTAAATCGATTTTTTTCTATTCATTTTATTTTACCATTAGTAATTTTATTTATAGTAATTTTACATTTATTTGCCCTTCATTTAACTGGTTCATCAAATCCATTAGGATCAAATTACAATAATTATAAAATTTCTTTTCATCCATACTTTTCAATTAAAGATCTTTTAGGATTTTATTTAATTTTATTTATTTTCATAATAATTAATTTTCAATATCCATATTATTTAGGTGATCCTGATAATTTTAAAATTGCTAATCCAATAAATACTCCTACACATATTAAACCAGAATGATATTTTTTATTTGCTTATTCAATTTTACGAGCTATTCCTAATAAACTTGGAGGAGTAATTGGTCTTGTTATATCTATTTTAATTCTTTATGTAACAATTTTATATAATAATAAATTAATAAATAATAAATTTAATATTTTAAATAAAATTTATTATTGATTTTTTATTAACAATTTTATTATACTAACATGATTAGGTAAACAATTGATTGAATATCCATTTATCAACATTAACATATTTTTTACTACAACATATTTTATATACTTCTTTTTATCATTCTATACAAGAAAAATTTGAGAAAAACTTATTTGAAAATATTAATTAAATAAATAAATTTTAAGTTAATGAACTTGAATAAGTTTATATTTTGAAAATATAATATAGAAATTAAAATTTTCTATTAACTTTTAAATATCTATCTATTTTAAAAATTAATTTTGTAATAAAAAATATTAGTATAAAAATAATACATATATATATATATATTTATGAAATTAAATTTATAATTTCTTTTATATAATATAAATATATTAAATAAATCATTACAATTATTAATATTTCAGTTCAACAAATATATATTAATTTATCATAACGAATTCGAGGTAAAATACCTCGAACCCAAATAATTAAACAAATATGATATAAATAAATAAAAATAAATATTATTGATCAATAATTTAAACCAAAAAATATCAAATTTAAAATCAATCTTATAAACATAATATTTATATATTCAGATAAAAAAATTAATACAAATATACCACTATAATATTCAATATTAAAACCAGAAACTAACTCAGACTCACCTTCAATTAAATCAAAAGGTGTACGATTTAATTCAATCAATATTCTTATAAAAAATATTAAATATAAAGGAAAAACTAAAATAACAAATTTAATCATATACTGATAATTAATAAATTCTAAAAAAGAAAATCTTTCAATTAAAATTATTAATCTAAAAACTAAAAAAAATAAATTAATCTCAAATGAAATTATCGTTGAAACTAAACGTATTGAACCTATAATAGCATAATTACAATTAGAAATTCAACCAACAAATAAAACAGGATAAACACTTAATCCCAAAATCAATAATATAAATAAAATTCTATAATTCAAATAATAAATTAAATTAATTCATGGATATAAAATTCATATAATTAATGATATTAAAAATATTAATATAGGACTTAAAATATATAAATTTGAATAATTAAAAAAATATCATTCTTTAGATAATAATTTCAATGCATCTCTAAAAGGCTGAAATAAACCTAATAATATAATTTTATTTGGACCCTTTCGATCTTGAATATAACCTAAAATTTTTCGTTCCAATAATGTTAAAAAAGCTACACTAATTAATACTATAATTATTATAACTAATAAATCAATAAAAATTCAAATTATTATTTATTAATTTTAATATTAATATAATTAAATTCTAAATTTAATGCACTATTATGCTAAAATAACAATTTATTTATTATATAATATAAACTATAAATTATTTAAAAATTAAAGTCCTTTCGTACAATTAATTTATAATTTATTATAGATAGAAACCAATCTGACTTACGTCGATTTGAACTCAAATCATGTAAGATTTTAAAAGTCGAACAGACTTAAATTATTAAACTCCTGCATTTAATTTTTATCTTAATTCAACATCGAGGTCGCAATCATCTTTATCAATATGACCTATCAAAAGATATTACGCTGTTATCCCTAAGGTAATTTATTCTTATATTTACAAATTATAAATCATTTTATATCTTTAAATCAAAATTAAATTTAAAAATAAAGTTTATTAAATTTATTAATCCTCCCAATCAAATTTAAATTATTATTTATTTATAAATAATTTAAATTAAATAATAAATTAAATAAAATTCTATAGGGTCTTATCGTCCCATAATTAAATTTTAGAATTTTAACTAAAAATTTAAATTCATTAAATAATTTAGAGACAGTAATTATTTCATTAATTCGTTCATTCAATTCTTCAATTAAAAGACAATTTATTATGCTACCTTTGTACAGTCAATATACTGCAGCTATTTAAATAATTTTATTCATGGAGCAGATCGACTTAAAATTATAATCAATAAGACATGTTTTTGATAAACAGGTGAATAATATATTTGCCGAGTTCCTTTAAATTATATATTTTATAAATAAAAATTCAAAATATAAAATTTATTACTAATTTAATCATTATTTCTATATTTTAAAAATTATAATATATATTTTTATAACAAAAATAAAATTTTAATTCTTTAAATCTTTATAATTAATTAAAAACTAAATTATTAAATTTTTTAAATTAAAAAACAATATTATATTCATAATATTAAAATTAAAAAATAAATTTTTATTATTAAATTTATAGTTTATCCCATAAATTTTTAATATAAAATTTAATAAATTAAATTAAAATTTAATTTATTAAAAAAAATTATATCTAAATTAAATTTATTTCTAAAAAAACTAGATATCAATAAGTTCGTCTAACATATAATTTCTAAATTTATATTTATAATTTTATTTCTACAAAAACAATAATATAAATTTAGCTCTCCTATTTTCGAGATAATTAAATTTTTAAATTATTTTTAATCAACCCTGATACAAAAGGTACAAAATTAAATTCTACTTATTTATATTTTTAAAAATTCATTCACATTACTTTCATTATAAATTTATAAATTATTTCAAAATTATTAATTAAACCTTAATTTATTTTAAAACTTTAAATAATATTAATTTAAATTATTCAAAAAAAAAAATTTATTAAATTAATTAAAATTTTAAATTTTATTTAATCTTTTCAATGTAAAAGAAATATTTTATATTAAACTAAAATTTTATCTACATTTTATTCTAAAAACACTTTCCAGTACTTTTACTATGTTACGACTTATTCCAACTTTTAAATGAAATTGACGGGCGATTTGTACACTTTTTAGAACTATTTTCAATTAAAATAATTATTTTAATTTACTTTTAAATCCTCTTTCAAATTTATATTAAAATAAATTATCCAAAAATTTAATTTATTGAAATTCATTTTAAACCTTAAATATACTGCATTTTGATTTGAATTTATATTATAAAAAATATTATTAATTTAAATTTATTTGAATTATTTAAACAACAATACACAAGTAAAATTTAAGTATTTCTTATCGTGGATTATCAAATTAATAAACAAATTTCTCTAATTAGATATAAAAAGCCGCCATATTATTTAATTTTAATGATTCAACATTTAATTATTTAATATTTTAAATTAATTTTATAATAGGGTATCTAATCCTAGTTTTTAAATAAATTTTATAATTTATAAATTATTAGTATAAATAATTATTATTATTAATTACAAATTTCACCTTAAATTAATAAATTTAATTATTTTATATAACTTAAATACTTATTTTAATCAATTAATTTTAATTAATTTATAAATTAAGTCTAACCGCTATTGCTGGCACTTATATTTATCTCTATTAAATTTAATTTCCGAATAAAACTTTCATTTATTGTTACAGATTTAATTATTAAATATTTTAACTTAAATTTTTAATATAAATTTTAAATTTTATATATAATATATTAATATAATTAATTTAAAAAACTATAATATAATTTTTCTAATAAATAAATTTATTTTTATTTTTATAAATTATTATAAATCAACAAAAATAATAATCTAAAAATAAAATATTTAAATTCTAAAATCAACAAATATAATTTATTATTCATAAATATAAATTTAAATTAAAAATTATTAGATAGTTTTTTTTTTTTTTTTTTTTATATTTATATACAAATTTAATTTATACGTATAATTTATATTATATATAATATAGATAAAAAAATATTAATTAGATTAATTAAATATATTTTATATTAATAATTTAATTAATAAAATAATTATATATATATATATATAATTATTTATATATATATAATTTATTATATTTATATATATGTATAATATTTATTTAATATTATATAATATATTTATATAAATATATATATGTATATAAATATAATTTATATATATATAAATAAATATATTAATCTAAAAAACCCAATATATATATAATTAAATAATATATATATATATTAATAATTTAATTAATAAAATAATTATATATATAATTATTTATATATATATAATTTATTATTTTTATATATATGTATAATATTTATTTAATATTATATAATATATTTATATAAATATATATATGTATATAAATATAATTTATATATATATAAATAAATATATTAATCTAAAAAACTCAATATGTATATAATTAAATAATATATATATATATTAATAATTTAATTAATAAAATAATTATATATATAATTATTTATATATATATAATTTATTATATTTATATATATGTATAATATTTATTTAATATTATATAATATATTTATATAAATATATATATGTATATAAATATAATTTATATATATATAAATAAATATATTAATCTAAAAAACTCAATATATATATAATTAAATAATATATATATATATTAATAATTTAATTAATAAAATAATTATATATATAATTATTTATATATATATAATTTATTATATTTATATATGTGTATAATATTTATTTAATATTATATAATATATTTATATAAATATATATATGTATATAAATATAATTTATATATATATAAATAAATATATTAATCTAAAAAACTCAATATATATATAATTAAATAATATATATATATATTAATAATTTAATTAATAAAATAATTATATATATAATCATTTATATATATATAATTTATTATATTTATATATATGTATAATATTTATTTAATATTATATAATATATTTATATATATATATGTATTTAAATAAATATATTATATGAATATATACAAATTATAAATTTATAAATTATAAATTTATACTAATAATAAATCAAATAATTTTAAAAATATGAATAATATAATAAATTTAATTTTTTAAATTAAAAAAATAAATAAATCAACAAAAATTAAACCAAAAACAAAATAAATTAAACAAAAAATAAATAAATCAACAAAAATTAAACCAAAAACAAAATAAATTAAACCAAAAAATAAATAAATCAACAAAAATTAAACCAAAAACAAAATAAATTAAACAAAAAATAAATAAATCAACAAAAATTAAACCAAAAACAAAATAAATTAAACCAAAAAATAAATAAATCAACAAAAATTAAACCAAAAACAAAATAAATTAAACAAAAAATAAATAAATCAACAAAAATTAAACCAAAAACAAAATAAATTAAACCAAAAAATAAATAAATCAACAAAAATTAAACCAAAAACAAAATAAATTAAACCAAAAAATAAATAAATCAACAAAAATTAAACCAAAAACAAAATAAATTAAACCAAAAAATAAATAAATCAACAAAAATTAAACCAAAAACAAAATAAATTAAACCAAAAAATAAATAAATCAACAAAAATTAAACCAAAAACAAAATAAATTAAACAAAAAATAAATAAATCAACAAAAATTAAACCAAAAACAAAATAAATTAAACCAAAAAATAAATAAATCAACAAAAATTAAACCAAAAACAAAATAAATTATTCAAATTTATAAATAATATAAATAAAATTAATATACATTAATTATAATATT